>NC_138295.1:67477500-67580000 GCF_965601325.2 Salmo salar
CCCCGGGGTGCTTGGCAGACTCAATAGAAGTGTCAAACTCTCTTATAAGGGAGTTTTTACCACCAATCTGATGCGATGCAGACTCTCAACAGAGGAACTCAAAAGCACAGATGCACTTTTGTGCCTCTGCCTCATCTAACTGTAAATCTCTCACAGCTCTCTCTCGCTCTTGCTCTCTCTCTCTCTCTCTTGCACGTGCTCTTTCTCTCTCTCTCTCTTTCTCTCTCTCTCTCTCTCTCCCCCACATTCAAATATTTGGTGATTTGGACAATCAATTGATGTTCACTAAATAGGTTTTGGAAGAGAGGGTTTCAGAATCACCTACATTTATTCACCTTATGCTTTCTGGTCACATAGTCAGGTAACCTGAGTGAAACATGGGCCTCAGGGTGAATTGGTTGTGTAGAAGCAACACGAGTTGTGTTGGAGCAACATCCAATCACAAAACCAATGTTTCACACAACAAATGCCACAAAAAAATGATTCTTCCTCTCTAGACTTTCTTCTCTGAAATGGAGGTTTGATAACACAAACACACTCACTCTCACACTCACATAAACACACACACACACACACACACACACACACACACACACACACACACACACACACACACACACACTCATTTATCAGCGTCTCTCGTTTCATTTCCAAGATTTTTTATAATATTTAATCCAAAATGGAATAGAAATTGGTCAATGAAGCAATTATATAACTTATCATGAACGAAGGTAGAGAGAATAAATGATATTGAAATCATTAAAAACAATCCCAACCTTTACCAATCTTTTGACAGGGTGAGGCTGATCACATTCATGATGCTTTTTACATGAATGCATACATGTATTTACATTAAAAAAAACAAGGCTTTCCATTCTATTATATTCTATAGAAAGTTTTTGATTCAGGCACATCAACATTACTCAATAGATGTGTTTTAATACTCCAGTTCAAGGGCATTAGAGGATCATGTACAGTACATGATGTTTCAATCAATACATGTTGCATTGATTGCACCAGGGCTGCGTAAGCGGAATATTTCAGTCTCCACTGATTTGTATGCACTCAACCTACCCATCCATTTAGCCATCCATTTATTTATAATCTGCTGTGTCCTCAACTTTGGATGTATGGTTGGGATAATATATTTATTTTTGGCTACATGAGAAATAGTATAGGGAAGCAAATACAGGAGAGAGAGAGAGAGAGAGAGAGAGAGAGAGAGAGAGAGAGAGAGAGAGAGAGAGAGAGAGAGAGAGAGAGAGAGAGAGAGAGGAGAGAGAGAGAGAGAGAGAGAGAGAGAGAGAGAGAGAGAGAGAGAGAGAGAGAGAGAGAGAGAGAGAGAGAGAGAGAGAGAGAGAGAGAGAGAGAGAGAGACCCATATGCACAGTAAAGACATCAGTCGTTGTACCCTTTCGTGTTTGTGTCAAAGGAGATTAACACAGGTAGAGAGAGCCTACTATAGCACCCTAAGCTCTGACATTCATTCACACAGCTGCACCGAACGTGTTACATAACATCATCACAAAGTACACCATGTAACTATGTTATTCTATGCTAACATTTAGAGCTCTGTTTCACCATGTCAATACAGCAGAACATCCTCTCCTTATTGCAGCCTGCCTGGCTGTCTCCTTCAGAGAACCGCAGCTGATCCAGTGTAGTGATGTGTAACCTAGCAGAGTGGAGAGAGCTAGGCCCTGCCTGGAGTCACGTGAACACATTCCATTTGAATCAAAGACAGCTCTAAGCACTGCAGAGCACTGAGCAGCAGCAGACTGTTGCCGTGGAGATTAGCTGTGCGGGCCTCTTCACTAGCAGAAGGGTGACATGGTTAAAAAAGAAATTAAAAAAGAAATAAACACAATTTGCTGTTAAATCTTTGCAAATGAAATGCCTAATGCCTGCCTCCCTCTGTCCTCCTTCTCCCTCTCCCTCTCTCTACCCTCTATCTAAGAGTAGCTCTTGTTTGTACCTCTGGGATCATTTAAAAGTATAATTTATTGATAATGAAGTGGGGAAAGCTTTGATATGGCAGAACAAGGTGGATTAAGCAGACAGAGGAGAGCATGCTGTGTTACATTCTCAGGGGCTCCAAGTGTTTACTATACTAAATATCTCTCTCTCTCTCTCCCCTCTCTCCCCCTCTCTCTCTCCCTTCTTCACACTCTCACTTTGTCCCTGTGGGACATTCATTACAGCTTTGTGTCAAAATGTAATAATAGAGACAAACACAAGATATTTTATTCATAAAGTAAACAAGATAGTGATACAAATGTCTGCAAGGAAACGGTTAGCATGCAATGGATGCTTAAAGACAGATAGGCTGACTCACCAACCCCAGTCATGTTCTCTGTCCCCAGGGGAAAGTAGAATGCTACTCTCAGCCAGGTTGTTATGTGTTATCCAGTCTCACTGTTATCCACACTAACACATTTGTTTATTTATTAATAAATAAAATGCAAATTAGGAGGCCTATTATCAAGGCAAACAAGCACAAATACAAACACGGGGCTGTAAAAAAACGCAATATTCATGAAGTCAATTCTAATCCCATGGAATGGTACTTTGCCAGTAGTGTATAATTCCTCCAGGCCTTTGAAGGTGTTAGACAAAATGGAGTATGGCACCTGGAGAATGGGAGTGATTATACAGTAACAGAATGAAATGTCACTCATGAAAACCTGTAATCCACAGAATGGCTTTTTGCTCTTTTCATTTATTTAAATAACTGTTATGGACACAGTCATAGGCCTACAGTACTATACACACTAGACTACTCTGTATCTACTCTTCTCTCTCTCTCTCTCTCTCTCTCTCTCTCTCTCTCTGCATTAAGTTCTTTCAAATAGAGAATGTTTATCAGTAGAAGTGAAAGAGGAAGTTCTGTAACATTTGCCACGGCATCCTGTGAGAAACAGTATCTGCCAATGTAGACAGCTGTCACAAGAGCTGACCTTGATCTATAAAACACAGCTGTTTTCTCACCTTCCTTTTTTCATTTCTTCTCTCTCATTAGACCTGGGTTCAAATGCTATTTGAAATCATTTCAAGTACTTTAGATATGCTTGATTGATCTTGCAGTGTGCAATAGAACCTATAGAGTAGTCGCAAAAGTGCAAATCCTGTCCATCCAGCAATCCAGGCAGGTTTAAGCAAACTCTCATAATAATACCTGAAATATTTCATATAGTATTTGAACCCAGGCCTGCTTCTCATGCAGTAAGCAGATGCATGCACTGTATACAGTACATGAGCACTCCCTCAAACAGTCATGACAGAACCCGGTCTTACTCTGCTACAGTAAGGGTCAGGTGCAACACTGCAACCAACACAACAACCAGCACAACCTTATACCACAGCCTTTGAGCAGAGACCTGCAAGCTAAACCTACAGACTCATCCTATAGCGACGTTGCAGGGTAAGGAGATTCTAGTGAACTTACTAGAGTAATAAGGAGATTCTAGTGAACTTACTAGAACAATTGATACATTTTAGTGCTGGATAAAAAAACAGATGGAGATTTTGGGGGAAATATCTACAGTTTTGTCGATAATCAAATGTTATCCGTTTTATATATTATAAGCAAATTTTGTCACTATGTTTTTGAAGAATTTATAATATTTTACATGTAATAACTTGTCATAGATAACCCTTAATTGGTGTTCAGCATGGCCAATCACACCAGCGTCCTGAGATGCATCCTGCTGCTGCTATTGGCTGTCGCTCTGGCCTCGGCTTTGAGAACATTGGACACGAATGAAGAGCTGGAGAAGACTGGCTTCGGGACCCCGCCCCCTCGCCACGGCCTCAAACTACTCCTCTGGTATGTCCAGACCTGCATTGACAACAACATGGTGTCTCTCTGTGACCCCAGGGAGGGAGCATACGGGTTCCATATGTTCAAGAACTATAAACTGTTACTCCCCAAACTGAAAGACCAGAACCTGTACACCTACTACACCATTGGTAACCTCCATTCCCATGGTGCAGAGAACCTGCCCTATGAAGTGAGGCGGTACTACGACAAGGACAACCTCCTCAGCAACCAGGACCGGGTGTTGGTGAAGTACAACCAGAACAACAATCACATCGAGAAGATCTACATCTCAGAGCACTACAAGCAACGCAAGACGTACATGATCGGGCCCAATCTTCTCTCCTCTCTCAGACAGCCCAGTTGGCTTGCAATGATATGATAGTATGAATATCAAATCTGTACATTATGCTATTCACTGTTGTTTTTCTTGACACAAACCTGATGGCATTACTAAACCTGTAATATGTCAACCTGACTTCATTGGTGATGTGTTTACTGTAACTTTCTGTTTCCTTTACAGACACGCTATAGAAATACATTTTTACAGACAGAACATTGCGATTCTGAGTGCACTGAAATCAAGTTCATTTATGTCTGCTGTAATGCAGGTCAGTTTAGCACATTGACCAATGTCCTTGTTCAATCATTCCTATTGATGTTGATTCAATTGATGACTTACATGACTATAGAATGTGAACATAATGCAAAAGAGGCTATATTTTTGTTGCTGTTTCCGATTGTTTCATGCTACTTCTTCACTTATTTGTATTTTTATTTTATTTAACCAGGAAGGGCTCATTGAGATTTAAAATCTCTTTTTCAAGAGCGTCCTGGCCAAGATAGGCAGCACCAAGTCATTACAAAAATTACAGACAAACAACATGAAAAACTACAAAAATCTAGTAAAAACCATAGAATTCACAAGAGTATAACAAAATCAAAAACAGCAAATTAAAAACATCGACAGGTCAGGGAATCAGACTCAAGATCATTCATCAGTGATTTAAAAATACCAATCGGGACAAGTTCTTCCAGTTTAAAAGTATTTTCTAAGGCGTTCCAAGACGATGGCGCAGAGTACATAAAAGCCCTTTTACCAAATTCAGTTTGGATATTTGTAACAGTTAGCAGGATAAAGTCCAGCGAACAAAGAGAGTACCCACCACATTTCTGAACAATAAAAATGCCCAAATAAAAAGGTAGTAAACCCAAAATGGCTTTGTAAATAAAAGTATACCAGTGACTGAGCCTACAAGTGACTAGAGAAGTCCAGCCAACCCTGGTATACGAAGTGCAGTGGTGCGTAAGGGTTTTGCAGTTTAAAATAAATCTCAAAGTGCCATGGTAAAGGGTGTCAATTGATCTCAAACACTGAGTGGAAGCATTAATATATAAAATATACCCATAGTCTAGTAAAGGCATAAATGTAGATGATACTAGCCTCCTTCTGGCTTCAAAAGAAAAACAAGCCTTATTCCTAAAATAAAATCCCAATTTTAGCTTCAATTTTTTTGTAAGTTGTTGAATATGCATTTTAAAAGAGAGGCCATCATCAATCAAAATTCCAAGATATTTATATGAGGTTACAACCTCAATCTCCTTGCCCTGACAGGTAGTAATAGGTGAAAAGTTCAGAGGTCTATTTCTTGCTTTAGAAAACACCATTAGTTTAGTTTTGTCAGTATTGAGGATAAGCTTCAATCGACAGTATAAACAGTATAAAAATGAACAGTATAAAAATCAGTTTGCAAGTTCTGGAAAGCTTTTGTAAGAGACGAGGCACAACAGTAAATAACAGTATCATCAGCATAAAAATGAAGTTGCACATTTTGGACATTTTTGTCTAAATTATTTATATAAATAGTGAATAAGAGAGGACCAAGTACAGAGCCATGGGGCACACCATTAAAGACAGACAATTTAACAGACCTAAGCCCATCAAATTGAGTGCACTATCTGTCTGAGTTATATCAGACAGATAGTTAACAAACCATTCAACTGCATGCTCTGAAAGACCTACACTCGACAATCTCTGCCTTAGTATAGCATGATCAACTGTATCAAAAGCCTTAGAGAGATCAATAAAAAGTCAGACACAATGCTGTTTTTTGTCAAGAGCTTCAGTGATATCATTAAAAACCTTCATGGATGCTGTAATTGTGCTATGCTTCTTCCTGAAACCAGATTGGTACATTGATAAAATAGAGTTAGTAAATAAAAACTATTTTAGCTGTTCACTCACAAGGGTTTCAAGTATTTTCACCAGGGGTGACAGCTTTGAGTTTGGCCTATAATTATTTAAAAGAGTTGGATCTCCCCCTTTTAAAAGTGGCAGGACAAATGCTGATTTCCAGATCTTTGGAATTTCATTACATTCCAGGGTTAGATTGAACCGATATGTAAGTGGGTCAGCTATGAAATCCGCTGCCAGATTTAAAAAGCAGGGATCCAAAAGATTAGGACCTGCAGGTTTTCTCTGATCTAAGGATTTCAGGGCTTTATGTGCCACCTGCACTGAGAATGGCAAAAAGCTGAAAGTTTGACCAGCTCTCACTGGTTCATCCACACAAGGTTGTACAGAGACAGAGGACACTGAATCAAACAGCCTATCAGATAATATAAAGTGCTCATTGAAACAATTCAGCATTTCAGTTTTGTCATATACAGCAACAGTCCTTCAAAACACATGACGGTAATTCATTAACATTACTGTTACCAGACATAGACTTAATAGCCTTCCAAAACTTTCTAGGGTCATTCAGGTTATCAGTGGTAACAGACATAAAATATTCAGACTTGGCCTTCCTAAGAAGAAAAGAACACTTGTTTCGTAACTGCCTAAAAACAAGCCAATCAGCCTCAGAACATGATTTCCTTGCTTTAGCCCAGGCTAGATTACGGTCGTGAACAATACAAGACAGCTCAGAAGAAAACCATGGATTATCGCTCCCTTTAACCCTGAACCTGCGGAATGGAGCATGTCTGTTTACTATTTGGAGAAAACCATCATGAAAGAATTTCCAGGCAGTTTCCACATCAGGGATAAGCTCAATCTTGCTCCAGTCAAAATAAAACAAATCATGAAAGAAAGCCTGCTCATTAAAACACTTCAGATTTCTCTTACGAATAAAATGTGGGTTTGTCTTAGGAATCTTAGTATTTCTAACAGCAACAACAGCACAATGGACACTTAAATCATTACAGAAAACACCAACCGCAGAATATTTATGTGGAACATTTGTCAATATCAAATCAATCAGGGTAGATTTCATGTAGAATTCATTATGCAATTTTAGAAGTGTTGATCACAGAGTGACAATGTTCTCTATGCCAGTGGCGGTTGGTGCCTTTTAAGATGAGGGAGGATGATCTTTTTTTTTTATGAGCAAGACATTATTTCTATTACAGCATATTGGATGACTGTCATTCATATTCTATTCACCCAGCTCAATGCAACATTGATAGGTTTAGGCTACTTACTACATGATACTCAAATTTTCCCTATACCCATCATGAGGTTGCTACAACCTAGCCTATGAATGGAAGTTTACAACATAGATGCACAGGTCGAGAGAAATTTAAATATTCAAGGTGACAGACATTGACACATTCAATACCACCTTGCACACTCTTGCCTGCGTCTAGCTGATCTAGGGTGTAACCATTAGTCCAACAGTTGCAAACGAGAGTTTCTATTGGACAAATTCAGGTATGTTTATCCCCATTTTGTTTCGTTTGCTTCCGTTTAAGAAATGTTTTTCAACAGAATCGGCAGAATGAATAAACCCCTGATCACACGCAAAAGCAGTTCACTTTCATAGCAGCCAGATCGTTGTATAAATATTGTTTAATAATTCCTTCTCACATCTACGCGCTCTCCTCCTCTCACCTTTTCCCTTCTCTTGTGTACTTCAGTGCACAACACATCAGCTGTCTGTGACCAGACGAAAAACCTTTCCAAGCCAAACCTTCATATTATAAAAGCTAACCACTACACACAGCCTACGTTGTTGTCACCATATTAGCTAACATCAAGTCAACACCATAGCTACAAGAACTAACGCATTAGTAAACTCACTACAATCATGAAGTACAGTGTTGCAAGCAGTTTAGCAGTTACACTGGCGGGCCCCGGTGGCAATAAATGAATACAACCAAAAGCTTACCTTGACTTGGAAAAGTTCCATAGCCAGCTAGGTAACATAGCATCCTTCTCTGTTTGAGCCGAGTGTTTGAGTAGGCTAACTAGCTAGCTGCATTCACTAGCTAACTAAGTGAAAGTGAGAAAGTGAAAAAAATACAAAATATAGCTATCTCTCGCTCACTTGCTTCTCCTTCATTTTTGAAGGAATCTTATTGGCTCTCTTGTTGAAACAGACTCTGAAGATTTATGTTATACAACGTTTGACATGTTTGAACGAACCTAAATGTGAAAAAAAAGTACTATTTCGAAACCACCGAAATCACGCAAGGCAGATTAGTTGGATATGCCCTTCGGACGCACTAACATCAGCAAGCTAATGGAACATAAAGGATGGACTTTTTCGACCGAAAATACATCTGTTGTGGACCTGGGATTCCTGGAAGTGCTTTCTGATGAAGACAACTAAAGGTAAGGGATTATTGACAATATTATACAACATCAGATGTGATATGCGATTGTTCCAAGATGGCGCCGAGCTGTATTTAATTGCTCATTTTCTGAGTATCGCATCCCCTTTTATCGCTAAGTGTGATTACCCAGTAAAGTTATTTTTAAATCTGGTATGACAGGTGCTTTCAAGAGATATTCATCTATAAATCTTAGAATGACAATATTACATTTTAAAAATGTTTTCGAATAGTAATTCAGTAAAATGTAGCACTGTTTCCCTGGATGCATTTGACGGGAAAATAGTTAGTCAACGTCAGACGCCGATGTAAAATGCTGTTTTCATATATAAATATGAACTTTATTGAACAAAAGAATGCATGCATTGTGTAACATGATGTCCTAGGTGTGTCATCTGATGAAGTTTGTAAAAGGTTAGTGCTGCATTTAGCTGTTTTTTGGTTATTTGTGATGCATGTGTTTGGTCGGAAAATGGCTATGTTGCTGCTTTTTACGATGGACTCCTCTAACATAATCTAATGATTTGCTTTTCCTGTTAAACCTTTTTGAAATCGGACGACGTGGGTCGATTCAGGAGAGGTGTATCTATAAAACGAAAAAATTTTTATTTTATTTATTTTTTGCCAAATTATTACATTTTGTTATGCTAATGGCGATATGATTTTTCGCTGGATTTTGATCCCGCTGACGGGATGAGACGCTGAAGAGGTTTTAAGTCTATGGAAGGGGGTGAGAACCATGAGCCTCCTAGGTTTTGCATTGAAGTCAATGTATCCAGAGGAGGACAGAAACTACCTGTCCTCCGGCTACACCATGGTGCTACCCTACAGAGTGCTGTTGAGGCTACTGTAGTGTTTTAATCAATTATTTGGTGACGTGAATATATTTAGTATAGTTTTATCTAAAAAGGATTACTTTTTTAATGTTTCACTGTTTTTATTTTTATGAAATTCACTAAGGACGGCGATCCTCCCCTTCTTCCTCTGAGGAGTCTCCACTGCTCTGTGCTCAACCAAGCCTGACACCACCCCGAGAGGGAAGTTTTGGTGGTGTTGTTCCTACTGGGGCTTTTGCAGTGTAATACCAGGTCCTTTGACATATACCACTTAAGTTTCTGTTCATCGTTTAAAATGAACACTTCTCTATTCACCACTTTCTCCACTCACCCTGAGAGTAATTGTCTTTCCTCAACATAGCTTAGAAAATCGTCTTAGTGTGGCATGAGTTTATCTGTAGTGCAAAGAGAGAGCGAGAGAGAGAGATTAAAATGGACAGAGAGAGCTAAAGATATAAAAATGACTCTATGAACAGCTCATAGAGGATGAGAAATAGCATGTTTACTGAAATGAATAAGGATAGCAGGAGATACAACCATGAGTAATGGTTTTAGTGTGAGACCACATGTCCATATGACTGTTTTAATGTCCCAGTACACAATATGTAGTGTAATAGTCTACTCAGGTCTATGGATTGCCATCATTATCTCAGTACAGATCTTTGACCATTATCCAAACAGTTAAAACATTGGCACAACTCTACATTTAACATATTTCTGTATTTTACTAATAGACCACATTTGAGTTGTTTCCCAGTAAAGAAAAAAATGCTATCCTACTTTTATAGCTATTACACAATACAAGAAAGACTGTAATTTGATAAATTGTAGAATGAGGGAGAAACAGACTTCTTTCTTCTGCAACCCTCTCTCTCTCTCTCTCTCTCTCTCTCCTCCAAAGCTCCCTACACTCCTACAGTCTCCAGACCTGAAAAAGCAAGCCTCTACTTCGACTCATTCATCTTGAGCTCTGCTTTGTTGCCACAGGGAGGACACCAATTTTGCAGGTGTACTTTTCCTTCAGGCCAAATTCAGATTTGATTTGATACTCCCACTGAGAATGTTATGGCGCTCCTGAAAATGGCCATGGGTAAATAAGGCCAGTGTGGCCAGATAATTTATAGGGGCTTCTGTCAATACAAACTGTTGAGGTGTTGATGGGGCTATGTGTGTGTGTGTGTGTGTGTGTGTGTGTGTGTGTGTGTGTGTGTGTGTGTGTGTGTGTGTGTGTGTGTGTGTGTGTGTGTGTGTGTGCCTGTGTTCCTGTGTGCTCCTATAAATGCATTATGAATTACATTAATTTGTGAGATGTAAGTGTACACACCATGAACACACCCGACAGAATTAATCACACACACACACACACACACACACACACACACACACACACACACGAGACAGATCAGTGATGTCCTACATATTATACTCTTCTCTCATCGTCCTTGTGCCTCTGTCTCCCTTTTTGTTCTCTCTAAATGAGAATTAAATCAAGTCAGATTAAAGGCAGCGCTTGGAGGAGCACATGGCTCTGATGTGTCTGTCCATGCTTAACAGGAGACAGGTTTTTCTCTTTCTGCACTATCTGCCTGGGCGGATGGGGGGAGTCCGTCTGACTCCGAGCAGCTCTTTGACAGAATTCTAAAGCGGCAGAGTGAACAGATGTCTCCCAATGATTAATGTGCCTCTCTTCTTCTCCTCTGAAGAGCTGCATGCCTGTGCATCTCTTACCCTTCTCTCTCTCTCTATCTCCTCCTTCTTATAGTCACTCTGCAAAGCTAGTTTGTTCACTTACTTCTCTCTCTTTCTCTGCCCCCCTCTTGCTCTCGGTCTTTCCCCAAGTTCATCCTTCATATAACTCTTATGCCTCTCTTTCTCTTAATCTTGTCTCACAGATATGAGGCCTATCAGAGGTGGGGTTATAGGGCCATGGAGTGATATAAATGTTTTTTTAATGGACTAAATAATGGGTTAGAGTCTTGGAGAGTTAGGAGATGTGTGGTAGGATGATATGAGGTGAGAGAATAATATGGACTGAGATGGCTGTGGATAGTCATGTAGGGTGGGACTGCTTTGTTGAATAGAAATACACTGGGATGATGGTATGTCAGCTCTGCATACATTTCCATAGGAAGGTGCAAATTAGGAAGTTTAATGACATAATGGTGAGCGAGCTATCACAAAACTTCCAGAGAGAACAGCACTGGACTGCTTCATTTCATAGATGTAGTTACATGCATGTAGCGTGTTGGGGATATGGGTGTAGACAGGCTGTGAAGGACAGAGGATGGTTGAGGGCTCTTGGAATAACACTGGTTAGTGTGTACTGATGATTACACACAAAATCCAAGAAACAGAAACAAAAAGAGGTAAGTCAGGCACTTCTCTGCTCAGAAAATAGCAGTGCAGGTAGGTTTGGTGAGACTCATAGTGTAACCCTGACCCCTATTGTTTCTAGAGCAGACCTCCTAGTCATTGGATCGCCTTCTTTAAGACACTTCCCTTTTTCATCTCTCTCTTCACAAACCACATGAGAATTGGAGCATTACTCCAGCATGTTCCTTTTTTTATTGGAGCATTACTCCAGCATGTTCCTTTTTTTATTGGAGCATTACTCCAACATGTTCCTTTTTTTATTGGAGCATTACTCCAGCAGGTTCCTTTTTTTATTGGAGCATTACTCCAGCATGTTCCTTTTTTTATTGGAGCATTACTCCAGCATGTTCCTTTTTTTATCAGAACATTACTCCAACATGTTCCTTTTTTTATTGGAGCATTACTCCAACATGTTCCTTTTTTTATTGGAGCATTACTCCAGCATGTTCCTTTTTTTATCAGAACATTACTCCAACATGTTCCTTTTTTATTGGAGCATTACTCCAACATGTTCCTTTTTTTATTGGAGCATTACTCCAACATGTTCCTTTTTTTATTGGAGCATTACTCCAACATGTTCCTTTTTTTATTGGAGCATTACTCCAACATGTTCCTTTTTGTATTGGAGCGTTACTCCAACATGTTCCTTTTTTTAAGGGTTTCAGCCCAATTCAAATATTGTTATAATTTATGAGCGCAAAACACACATAGAGAGAGACACACAGAGAGATGCACACATTGTAGCCTATTCTATACTTTACGTCTCTCTCTTTCTCCCCTCAGTCTCAATCTCTCTAGCCATCTCTTTTGAGGCAGGCCTCTCGCAGCAGACCTTTGTCTCCCCCTGTAGGTCAGTCTGAGTATGAGAATGTCTGCTACACCATCTCCTGGGGTAAAGACCATTAAAACCCATACTGCTTGGTAATGAACACCAGCCTATGGTAAAGGGCTCGCATGAAATATTTACACTGCGGTTAATATTTTATATGGCAATTTTGTATTTAAATTGGATTTAATATTTCATATGAATACAGCGCTAAGTGGGGATGACTATTTTCTAAACATCCGTCCAGACATCCTACATATGGTTGCAGGAGTAAATAGAGGTATGACGGGCATACTGCACATGGACACAGGGGTGGAACACACACACACGGACATACATACACACACACACACACACACACACACTCACACGGACACACACACGCACACTCACACGGACACACACACACTGTGTAGGTGAGTGAATGTTTAGTTGCACAGTCCAATCCCTTTGAATGAAATGTGCCTATGGACACTGACAGATACATAGCACCATAAAACAAAGCTCAGCGGTTCCTGAAATATTAAATATTAAAACAGAGTTTTCCGCTCTGAGCTTTCTTCTGGCCCTGTAACCAACAGCAGGAGACAATTGCTAAATCCTTTGATGAGATTCCAAAGACAGTTTTCTTGGAAAATGTACACATGAGGGTGATTCTAGATATACAGTATAGACTGTAAAGATTAGTACAGATTTATCTGAAGAACAATGTTAGGAATTCAGAGATTGTCCTGTATTTGTGTGTGTGTGGCGATGGGGAGATGTGATGGAGTGTGTAATGTGAGGATCTCTCATCATTAATATGTGGGTTGTAGAGAACCGAGGAGCCTTGAACTAACTCACCTGATTCCCCTAGTCAAGGGCTTGATGATTAGTTGACTATTTGTTTCAGGAGTGCTAGCTGTGGAACAGGTCAAATATATGGAACAGCTGGGGGTAGATGCTTGAGAACCCCTGCAGTACAGTGCAGGGGCAGGGGACGCCTGCCCTGTAGATATACAGTAGGTAGGTGTGAGGGCCCGGCCGTGTCTCTCCTACGTTGTGACCCTCTGTCATTACAAGGCTGGAGGGAGATCTCTCCATCTACTTATCACACTGGATCATCAGCCAGTCCTTTGTGTTTTCCTATAACCATCTTCTTCACAGTGATAGCAGTAGGCAGACATTATGCGGTGTGCCCAGAGAGAAAATGATGAAGAGAATCCGCCAGGCTTGAGTGTTCTCTGCCAAAGTGGATGGGCAGAGAGAGCTAATCAATCATGGCTCGTTCAGTTAGAACGAGGATGAAGGAGGTGACGTCTGGAGGGACCGTTAGCCATCTCACTCTGACGAGGCTCACTCCTCTACAGCTCTATGTACATTACAATGTGCCTTCATTTACATTTAACTAGATTCCATGATATTCTGTTTAAACACATCCTGGAGAGTTTGGTTCTGGTATTTTGCTGATTTGTTCTCTCTCATACTATGATAGGAGAGCAGATACAGAACTCCCATATAGACACTGTAATCATGATTGCATAACAACAGTCATTAGATAATTTATCATTGCAACAATGATATGATGGCTGCTATCAATTTATCCTCTATGGGCTAGGCGGGACGAATTCGTCCCACCTACGTAACAGCCACTTGAAGCCTGTGGCGCGATTTTCAAAACCTTAAAAATCCTATTACTTCAATTTCTCAAACATATGACTATTTTACAGCTATTTAAAGACAAGACTCTCGTTAATCTAACCACACTGTCCGATTTCAAAAAGGCTTTACAACGAAAGCAAAACATTAGATTATGTCAGCAGAGTACCAAGCCAGAAATAATCAGACACCCATTTTTAAAGCTAGCATATAATGTCACCAAAACCCAGAAGACAGCTAAATGCAGCACTCACCTTTGATGATCTTCATCAGATGACAACCCTAGGACATTATGTTATACAATACATGCATGTTTTGTTCAATCAAGTTCATATTTATATCAAAAAACAGCTTTTTACATTAGCATGTGACGTTCAGAACTAGCATACCCCCCGCAAACTTCCGGGGAATTCGCTAACATTTTACTAAATTACTCACGATAAACGTTCACAAAAAGCATAACAATTATTTTAAGAATTATAGATACAGACCTCCTCTATGCACTCGATATGTCCGATTTTAAAATAGCTTTTTGGTGAAAGCATATTTTGCAATATTCTAAGTACATAGCCCAGCCATCACGGGCTAGCTATTTAGACACCCGGCAAGTTTAGCACTCACCAATATCAGCTTTACTATTATAAAAGTTTCATTACCTTTTGTTGTCTTCGTCAGAATGCACTCCCAGGACTGCTACTTCAATAACAAATGTTGGTTTGGTCCAAAATAATCCATCGTTATATCCGAATAGCGGCGTTATGTTCGTGCGTCCCAGACACTATCTGAAATGGTAAATCAGAGTCGCGCGCATGGCGCAATTCGTGACAAAAAAAATCTAAATATTCCATTACCGTACTTCGAAGCATGTCAACCGCTGTTTAAAATCCATTTTTATGCCATTTTTCTCGTAGAAAAGCGATAATATTCCGACCGGGAATGTCCATTTAGCTAAACTGAGGAAAGTAAACAAAGCTTTCGGTCGACGCGGGCACGAGCCTGAGTCTCACAGTACTGTAACCAGCCACTACCCAAACGCGCTACTTTTTTTCAGCCAGAGCCTGCAAAGCCACGATTCAGCTTTTTGCCGCCTTCTGAGACCCTATGGCAGCCGTAGGAAGTGTCACGGGACAGCTAAGATCCTCACTCTTCAATAAACAGAGACAAGAAGAACGACACCTTGTCAGACAGGCCACTTCCTGCCTGAAACCTTGTCAGGTTTTTGCCTGCCAAATGAGTTCTGTTATACTCACAGACACCATTCAAACAGTTTTAGAAACTTTAGGATGTTTTCTATCCATGTGTAATAAGTATATGCATATTCTAGTTACTGGGTAGGAGTGGTAACCAGATTAAATCGGGTACGTTTTTTATCCAGCCGTGTCAATACTGCCCCCTATCCTAAACAGGTTAAGAGGGTTTTGGTTTGTTAGAAAACACAAAGGTGTGCTTGCATACCTTTGTGGGAGCGGTAGAAAGGAAATCCAATCTGCATCCCTCTTTCTGGGATAACCCATGCAAAGTCTCTCCCTCTCCCTCTCGCTCTTTGCTCATAGGCAATTCTCACACTATTATTGTCTGGCCAACCTGGGGAAGTAACCCAAAGCCATCTCATTAATCCAATGTGCTCTGACCAGGGACAATCGTGCAGGATTGAGGCATTGCAATCTCTCAAACAGCAAAGTTCTGGGGAACCTAATAGATTCTCTGTGTATTTTAATTCCATAAGTCAAAAACAGGAAGTGGGGGTACAGAAAAAAAGACACTAGTCCCTTACAACGCCTCACACCCTCCACTTCCCCTGCTCTAAAGAATCAACAGATTATGTATGGATATGAATCAGAATGAATATGGGTGGGGGCCATAGGGTGGCATGGGAGGGCAGTAGAAACGGTTGTCCAGTTAGTAGTGTGAGTCAGAGATAGAGAGAGCGATCCCAATGTCACCCAGTGACAGGAGAGAACAGCGTCTTCATTAGGGCGGTGAGTTGTCCTCGCATTTACATCAGAACCAGGGCAGACAAGAAGAGAGGAGAGCAGCCTCAATAGCATGCTAACCAGCATTCCCCTCCTAATCACTCACTCAGTTCTCATAGTCAGACAGGTCCGGCGATCGTACTAATGGCACTTGGGATGTCTATGTCTCTGCATTAAACATTAATTTAACTGACCAGGGGGAGAGTGATGAGCGTCACACACTCGTTCGCATGTTTGCTTTCCCCTAATTACTGGTCTGTTCTCTTCTTACCCCTCCCTCTCTGTATTTATCAAGGTTGTAATGCAGCAGAGATGGCATGGCTGACGAGCGGGCTGAGAGAGAAGGACATGCCATGCGTCTCTGATTGTCTCCGGTGTTGCTAAGGTCATGTGTTATTACATTGTTACCATAATATCATTTCTAATGTGACTCCCGGCCCCAGCTTCTATAGTGAGACTTATCTTTCAGGGCCACTTGATATTTCCACTCACGTCTATAGCCAAAGAGCAATATTATGACCTGATTCAAGTGCTGAAGCTTGAGTACCGTCCTGTAAATCTGTCATCTGAACTTCACAGGGCGTTTTGCATGCAACCATGTCACTTAAGAATTAATATGTCCCTTTAATAGGGAGAAAAATAACATAGATTACACGCTATATAACTCTATTATACTAAATAAAACACTCCTAAGACTCTTTAGTTCTCTCCTCCTCAGAGTCCTCATATCGAGCACTGAGTAATCTCATTTACATGCAGAGACAGTCTCCCCATCCCCAAAACCTTGCAATTCAAAGGCCCTAGCTGCACTTAGCAATTTTAATTAAAAGTTATTTAATCCAATCGGGACGTAATCACCTCAAATTAAGCTCTGCTTTTCTTTGTCTGAAATTGTCTTTGTCTCTGTTGGGTTGAGCAGTGAGAATACTTTGCCTCAGGAGAAGTATGTGTCAGTGAATAGTGGTGGGAGGGGAGGTGGTCCTGCCTTGCACTCAGAAGACCTGTGTGTTAAGCATGGAAATGTCACTGAAACTAGAACAGGGAACGTGAAGGTTAGCATTTGCTATGGAATGACACATGTCATCCTGAAGCACAACACCTGGTATCCTTGTATCCTTGACAAAAGCTGATGAATACGATGTGTGTGTGTGTGTGTGTGCGTGCGTGCGTGCGTGTGTGCATGTATGAGGGTGTATGAGTGTGTGTGACTGAGAGAGAGAGTGTGTGAGAGAGAAAGGACAGTGAGGAGAGGAGGAAGGTGAGAACAGAGTTTAAATGGATCTGTCCTGACCTCTAAGGGAGAAAGGACAGTGAGGAGAGGAGGAAGGTGAGAACAGAGTTTAAATGGATCTGTCCTGACCTCTAAGGGAGTCTATTAGATTACCACTGATCTCTCATGGTGACAGCCCACAGATTCACAACTTTGGAGGACACACAGAGAAGTATTCATAGCTCAACACTGCCCTCCAATGGAGTGAACTAAGATCAAATACTTGGAAACATAGTAGGCCTTTTTTCCCCACTGACAATTAGGCTGGACTGCAATTTAGTCATCACTTTTCATTTATGATGCCAAGGGAGGCCTATGTATTTATTGTTACAATAGGCCTACCAGAGATTTAATTTAAAAAGTTCAACTCTATCCGTTAGTGCCTTGTTTCCAGGACAAATTTAATTCAGAATAGTCATCAAGTCTGTTTGTTGCTTCAACATGCCTGTATCAATGAGTTGCGATTCGTTGCTTTGGTTAATTGTTTGGCCAGTGTCTGTTTCGCCTTTGGTTCTTAAAGATTCAGACATGTTCTTAGATGTCACTGTTTAAATGAATGTTGTTTGCTGTTCATATTGTAGCGACCTTAATCCAACACCTAGCAACCTCATCAAGAGATTCAGACCTCTTGCTGTAATGGTTAAGATGTTGGCTTGACAGTTGTTGGACTAGGGTTCATGTCCCAGTTTGGGCTACCTCTAAATTTGCAAGTGAGGCCATCAGAGAGGTGTGTACATGTGATGTGAGAGACTTGGTATAGAGAAGTGTGGGGACACGCTTTCCCGAGGGAAAGGGGGTAATGTAGCGACCTTAACCCAACACCTAGCAACCTCGTCAAGGGGTTTGGACCTCATGGTGTAACGGTTAAGGTGTTGCATTGACAGTCGCTGGACCTGGGTTTTAGTCCTGATTCACTACATTGGTGTCAGAGGTGGGATGGAGCCAGTGAGGTCATCATAGAGGTGTGTATACTTGAGAGACTTGATATAGAGAGAAATAGTAATGGGGTCTTTTTGTAGGCACTAACTCTGCCATGGTTCGTTGCATAGCCGCGGGAAGAAGTTTGTGGGTGGGGGTGCTGCAATTTGCCTGCGATGAAAATGTCTATATCTGTCCGCTAATACAGGACTAGTAAAGGCCCAGTGCAGTACTTTTGTGAATTGTTTTTAACTAAACGTATTTGAGTGTTTACCAGCATTTGTAACTTGAGTCTGATAATTATCTGTATAAAACAGTTAATCTGATAATATTTCTGGAATAGAAAAATACTTGTTTGATATGTAATTTAGTTTCTTGAAATACTTAATTCTATGTGAGAACATAATGGTCTATTTGTTCCTTTCCCAAACTCTCATCCAGAGCAACTTACAGTAATGAGTGCATCAATGTTCATAGGTTTTCATACTGGTCCCCCATGGGAATTGAACCCACAACCCTAGCATTGCAAGGGCCATGCTGTACCAAGTGAGCCACCATCATAAATTACTTGCTGTCCCAATATACTAAATTACTGTATTGTGCATTGTTTTTCTTCATGGTGATGTAAAGTCCACAGGTACAAACCTAGATGACCAGCCTATGTACTGTACAATGTACAAAACTATTGAGTCCTGCAAGATACTTTTCTTAATTATACAACTAACCTTTCTTAATTATACAACTACCTTTTTTGCCAAAGCAGAGATTCTGTAAAAAGGTTTTGGCCCATTCTACATGCGTCTATATTGGTTCGCTAATACAAGCAAAGGCCCAGTGCACAACTTTGGTAAAAAAAAAAAATAATAAACAAATTCGAAAAAAAATTATTGTATTAGTTTTATTCTTCTGGTTTTTCAGGGGGTGCTACAGCACCCTCAGCAACCTATACTTCCCACGGCTATGGTTCGTTGGACAAAGCCTATGGGGAAAATGAATGGCGTTTTCGAAGGGTTTTTGGATAAAGGCTAAAAATAAGGTCTGTCGTAAACACAGGCTTAGAAGATTTTATGTTTTGAAGAATTTATGTAATGATAAACAACACAAAGCACATAAAGGATTCATAATTCATAAAGGTCATGTTAACTGACTGCTATTATCTCATAGAACAAAACTTAAGCCTGTGTTAACCTCAGACCTTATTTTTTCAGTTTATTCTTAAACTCTATTAATTCCCAATTTCATTTTTCACATAGGGATGGCTGAACGAAAAACAGAGGTAACTTATTTCCCGGGTTTTAGGACTACAAGCTGGCAAGCTCTATAGAGAAGCGTGGGGACACGCTCTCCTGAAGAGAGGGGATAATGTGGCGAGCAATCTTAACCCAACACCAAGCAATCTCATCAAGGGGTTCAGACCTCTTGGGGTAACGGTTAAGTAGTTTCATTGACAGTCGCTGGACCCAGGTTTGACAGTCCAGGTCTGGGCTACCCCCCAAATCCGCTATAATGTTTTGAGTGTTATTAAGTACATTTTAGGAGTTTAACCAGGTGGAAGAATTGGCAGCGACCAAACAAACTGCCGCCCAAAATTTACTGCAGCCATACCGGAAGTAAAATATTAAAAAAATAGCCAAGAGACTGTAAAATAGCCATGCATCCAAAAGACTAGCCTACAAAATAAACAACAACAATGTGGGTTTTAACCAATGATGTGTATAAACCGTGGATGACTGACAGGGGGCGCTGTATTGAAGCCACTGGGCAGCGCTCTTGGCACTCCTCCTCAGTCATCCACGGTTTATGCTCCTCAACTGAATCTCCTCAACGGAATCTCACTCAATTAATTAATGCGACTACAAGACCGAATCCCAGAGCACCTAACAAATCAGCGCTATTGGACATTATTCTAACGAAGACCCCTCACAAATACACATCGACTGGGATATTCTGTAATGATGTCAGTGATCACTGTGCAAAGCGGCTGGATTAACAAGAAGTTAAGCTTTTAAACGATGTAAGACACTTGTATTTTCATGAATGTTTAATATTACAAATGTTGTATTTTGAATTTCGCGCTCTGCAATTTCACCGGATGTTGTTGAGGTGGGGCGCTAGCGGCACGCCTAGCCCAAAGTTAACAAGCACTTCATATCTGCTGGTTCAGTCTTTGATAATGGTAGGGCCCAGGCTTCTAATGTAAGCTCTGTTACAGTCAACTATGATATAGGCCCTCGTGAACCATTTTAGCTTTGATCCTGTTTCTTATGCTGAGGTCTATAAAGCACTAAAGGCAATAGACAATAAAAAGTCTGCAGGTCCAGACAACCTGGACCCCTACCTCTTAAAGATAGCAGATGTATTATTACTTTACATGTGGCTCACATTTTCAACTTGAGTTGGATGACAAGTTGTCCTTTAAAGTTCATGTGGATAATCTTGTGACAAAGATTGTAATTCAATTGTAATTGGGTTTTTATTTTCATAATAAGGCTTGCTTCCCGCATATGGCTAGAAAGAAGCTTGTTGAGGCCACTTTTCTCTTTGTAATTGATTATGGTGACTTGTTGTATATGCATGCAACCTCGTCAGTTTTACAGAGACTGGACTCTGTTAATCATGCATCCTTGCGCTTTATTACAAATACCAAGTTACTCACCTACCATTGCACATTGTACCAAATGGTAGGTTGGACCTCACTTTATATGCGCAGAGAGATACATTTGTATGTGTTCATCTACAAAGCCCTTTTGGGCAAACTCTCTCTTTACCTTTGTAGTCTGGTCTCCTTCACCACCCGCAGTTACCATGCCCGGTCTGCTAGGTGGTTGCTACTTAAAGTCCCCAAGACATTCACAGTATTAGGCAAGACTTCCTTCTCTTCTTGTGCACCAGACGCATGGAATAATCTACAATCCATGCTTCATCTAGATATGTTAGTGCCACTGAATGAATTTAAAATATTGATGGGAGACTCTTACGGAGGAGTGTAAATGTTTTTTTTAGGTTGGATAATGTTGTGGAATTGTATTTTTGTATGTTTTAATTCTGTCATGCATTGATTGTTGCTGCCTTCTTGGCCGGGTCCCCCTTGAAAAAGAGACCCTGGGTCTCAATGGGCTTTTCCTGGTTGAATAAAGGTTAAATAAAATACAAAATATTGAATTGTTTTACTTGGGAAGCTATAGAAATGCATGTATTAATGTCTACCGTCGTTCTTGTCATGTTTATTCTATTACAGACACCTTAATGCATACTTTTACATTATAATATATGAGCTTCAAATAAATAAAATATAAATTATATTTACAGTACCAGTCAAAGGTTTGGACAAACCTACTCATTCAAGGGTTTTTCTTAATTTGTACTATTTTCTATTATGTACAATAATAGTGAAGACATCAAAACTATGAAATAACACATATGGAATCATGTAGTAACCAAAAAAGTGTTAAACAAACCAAATATATTTGAGATTCTTAAAAGTAGCCACCCTTTGCCTTGATGACAGCTTTGCACACTCTTGGCATTCTCTCAACCAGCTTCATGAGGTAGTCACCTGAAATGCATTTCAATTAACAGGTGTGCCTTGTTAAAAGTTAACTTGTGGAATTTATTTCCTTCTTAATGCATTTGAGACAATCAGTTAGGGGTGGTATACAGAAGATAGCCCTATTTGGTAAAAGACCAAGTCCATATTATGGCAAGAACAGCTCAAATAAGCTAAGAGAAACAACAGTCCATCATTACTTTAAGACATGAAGATCAGTCAATCCGGATAATTTTAAGAAAACAAATGCAGTCGCAAAAACCATCATACGCTATGATGAAACTGGCTGTCATAAGGACCGCCACAGGAAAGGAAGACCCAGAGTTACCTCTGCTGCAGAGGATAAGTTCATTAGAGTTACCAGCCTCAGAAATTGCAGCCAAAATACAATGCTTCACAGAGATCAAGTAACAGACACAACATCAACTGTTCAGAGGAGACTGCGTGAATCAGGCCTTCATGGTCGAATTGCTGCAAAGAAACCATGAATAAAGGACACTAATAATAAGAAGTGACTTGCTTGGGCCAAGAAACACGAGCAATGGACATTGGACCAGGGGAAATCTGTCCTTTGGTCTGATGAGTCCAAATCTGAGATTTTTGGATCCAACCGCCATGTCTTTGTGAGACACAAAGTAGGTGAACGGATGGTGTGGGGGTGCTTTGCTGGTGACACTGTCAGTGATTTATTTAGAATTCAAGGCACACTTAACCAGCATGGCTACCACAACATTCTGCAGCGATACACCATCCCATCTGGTTTGCGCATAGTGGGACTATCATTTGTTTTCAACAGGACAATGACCCAACACACCTCCAGGCTGTGTAAGGGCTATTTGACCAAGAAGGAGAGTGATGGAGTGCTGTATCAGAGGACCTGGCCTCCACAATCACCCGACCTCAACCAAATTGAGATGGTTTGAGATGAATTGGACCGCAGAATGAAGAAAAAGCAGCCAACAAGTGCTCAGGGTATGTGGGAACTCCTTCAAGACTGTTGGAAAAGCATTCCAGGTGAAGCTAGTTCAGAGAATGCCAAGAGTGTGCAAAGCTGTCATCAAGGCAAAGGGTGACTACTTTGAAGAATCACTTTTTGGGTTACTACATGATTCCATATGTGTTATTTCATAGTTTTTATGTCTTCACTATTATTCTACAATGTAGAAAATAGTAAAAATAAAGAAAAACCCTTGAAAGAGTAGGTGTCCAAACTTTTGACTGGTACTGTATATATATATATATATATATATAATATATATATATATATATATATATAGTAACATTCCTTAATAATGTTACTGCCCCAACTACACCAAAAAATACTTAAATACATTTAATTTTGTCCTTGACATATTTAATTGAAATACTGTAGAATTCCATTCATTCCTGTGGAGGAGGGTTTCCTGCTATGGAGGGAGTGCCAATATGGCCAACCGGTTGGCTTCAAAGCTTCTCAATGGCCAATACATAGAATCATCAATTCAGGGTTTTTAATACTTTATTGGTTGAAACTTCAATGTCTGCGTTTGAATGTGTTGCTCATCTATCCTTCAGGAGGAAAACACTCAGAGATTGACACAGACAGGAAATATGACATAGCCTTCTCACGCTAAATAATAATAATGACTTTTCTGATACGTGAATGAATTATGAATGGACGGATTTTAAAAGGGAAATAGATATACGAGCAATCATAAGCAGAAGGATAACGGTGATTGGTCCGTTATCCGGTGATTGGTTCCGTTATCGTGTCTCTGAATAGCCAACCAATGGGCTTAGAGGTCTCGCCCGTTTGTTGTCGCGGGAACTTTATGGAGCTATGACCACAAAACGCTTGTTAGCTGCTACTGTAGCTAACGTTTGCAAACCACCAGCCATGCATGTGTAGCTAGTTACATGCATCACACTGATTGAATATTTTGGTGGAGTTCAAATATGTTTGCAAATCCGATAGATAGCTAGAAGACACCCTGGCCAGCTATAGCTCGGTGGCTAACTAAAGCCAGCTAGCTAGCTAGGTGGCTAACGCTAAAGTCAGTTAGCCAATCAGCTTAGCTAGCTAGTTACCATGCTAGCTAGCTACAACCAAATCTTTTTAATAACTGCTACAGCTGTCAAGGATAGCTACCTAGCGAAATACACTAGCTAAATAAGTAAGCTCGACAACATTGTGAAAAGCTACGTCCACATTGGTTGCTTAGGTAACTGGCTAGTTAGGAAGTTAAAGGGGCGCTTGAGTCTTGTTGGATCGCAAACGTTTCACTATTGTTATTCTGCCATTGTTTCGGCAAGATACAGGTAGCTACCCTAGCTACTTACATGTAGCTAGCTACTTACCTATCTTTGACTGGAATCATGGCTTGTCGACTGACGAAAGATGAGCTTGAACAATTTGAGCAGTTTTTGAAAGAGATGAGTTTAACGTCACTGCAGACACGATAGTAGCACTAAGTCTGCAATTCTGGGTGTTCATAGCTATAGCTGAAGTTACTCACTAATTACTCTGCCCTTCTTTATATCCACACCAAAGATACTGATAACCAGCCTTTTCATCTGTGTCCATACTACTATGTATTCACTCAACCAACTAGCTAGATGGATACTTTAACCTAATCACCATTGAATTGTATTTAGTCTGTCTCAGATGACTCGGTGGATTTGGGTGGCAGTGCTAAGCGCTCCAGTGTTTTGGACAGCCTGGGCAGAGCCTCTCAAAAACCACCACCAAAGAAGACATCAGCTGTCCCTGTGCGGTGGTGGCAGGAGGAGGAGGACAGCGAAGAGACACCTGGCAGAGGTAATCAAAGCCAGGGATGTGTAGGTTGATGCGCTTCAGTTCAGTTAGGATTCTTTCTCTCTGTGTGTGTCTGCGCTTGTCATTTTGGTTTATTCTCCGTTTATGTGTCTTTGTTCTTGTGTGTTTCATGACATGCTGTCAGGTTATAATATCTTTAGAGGGACACTGTGACTCTGTGCTGATTTCTCATCTGTTCTGTTATTCCTGGAACATCTGTTGCATTTAATTTCACCATCATAACATGTCCATCATAACCTGTTCCCTGCTGCTACTCCCCTGATAATTATGGTTTGACTCCTTTCATGAGTTCATCTTTGATTGGTTTACATCAGTTGGCTCTTCATTACGCATTTATATATCAGTCTTGTTCTCTAGCTGTCTGCCCCCACCTTCTTCTCTCCTTTCTCTTCAATCTCCTCTTTCCTTCCACCTGTCCCCAGCAGAGGCTGCCAAATGCAGATTCACTAAACCCAAAAAGCCCCAGCAGCAGGCTGTGGTGAAAACTCAGGAGGATGAGAGTGAGAGCAGCCCAATGAAAAGCACCCCTCAGGGTATAGGCATCACTACTGTAACCCCTAGTTCCTTAGGGCCACCAAATGGCACATTGTCTCCCCATCATTGGTGTAAGTACAGTGACATGCTGCCAACCTTCACTTTCTCTCATTAGCTTTCGCCCTGCCCTCTGCCCTCTCCTTTGATATATTTGTGTTGTTTTTTTTGCCTTAGATCTTCTCTTCCTCCAAGCTAACCCTTAAATATTTCTAGCTCATATTTAGTAGTTCTCTCCTTTTGCCCACCTAACCATGCATGTACTCTTTGAGGGTGTCCCTTTCCCTGAGATCCTTTTATTTGTGTGTACAGAGCATGATTCCTTTCTCATCTTTATCTTCCTACTTCATGCTGCTCATTGGTTAGCTGTCACAGTGGAAGCCCCCACTAGGCCCACCCCCAAACCTCGCAGCAAAGCTCTGGATAGGCTCAGTCAGCTGGACAAGATCCATGGAACCAATCAGGATGCTTCTTCTCACATTGCTGCGGGGCCGGGAAATAACAGCCCAGAACACGACTCCTCCCACTCTGCCAGGCAGTTACCCCTCCCACGAATGAGAGCAACCATAATGCATCAGGAGAGAGGAGTCCTGAGGGGAGTGCCTCTGTCCGTGACACACCACTGGACAGTCACAGCAGTGATAGTGACTCACAGGGTCTTGAAGATGGTAAAGTCGTAGTAGCTAGACTAGAGACAAATCCCCAAAACCCTGGTAGACTAGTAGTTAGACTACTATGGTATAATGATATTAGCTACAGACAGATCCAAACCTGATAGACTAGAAAGACTGTACAGTTGTGGCCAAAAGTTTTGAGAATGACACATTCATTTTCACAAAGTCTGCTGCCTCAGTTTGTATGATGGCAATTTGCATATACTCCAGAATGTTATGAAGAGTGATCAGATGAATTGCAATTAATTGCAAAGTCTCTCTTTGCCATGCAAATGAACTGAATCCCTCCCAAAAATTCCACTGCATTTCAGCCCTGCCACAAAAGGACCAGCTGACATCATGTCAGTGATTCTCTCATTAACACAGGTGTGAGTGTTGACGAGGACAAGGCTGGAGATCACTCTGTCATGCTGATTGAGTTCGAATAACAGACTGGAAGCTTCAAAAGGAGGGTGGTGCTTGGAATCATTGTTCTTCCTCTGTCAATCATGGTTACCTGCAAGGAAACACGTGCCGTCATTGCATTGCACAAAAAGGGCTTCACAGGCAAGGATATTGCTGCCAGTAAGATTGCACCTAAAACAACCATTTATTGGATCATCAAGAACTTCAAGGAGAGCTGTTCAATTGTTGTGAAGAAGGCTTCAGGGTGCCCAAGAAACTACAGCAAGCGCCAGGACGGTCTCCTAAAGTTGATTCAGCTGCGGGATCGGGGGACCACCAGTACAGAGCTTGCTCAGGAATGGCAGCAGGCAGGTGTGAGTGCATCTGCACGCACAGTGAGGCAAAGACTTTTGGAGGATGGCCTGGTGTCAAGAAGGGCAGCAAAGAAGCCACTTCTCTCCAGGAAAAACATCAGGGACAGACTGATATTCTGCAAAAGGTACAGGGATTGGACTGCTGAGGACTGGTGTAAAGTCATTTTCTCTGAATCCCCTTTCCGATTGTTTGGGGCATCCGGAAAAAAACTTGTCCGGAGAAGACAAGGTGAGCGCTACCATCAGTCCTGTGTCATGCCAACAGTAAAGCATCCTGAGACCATTCATGTGTGGGGTTGCTTCTCAGCCAAGGGAGTGGGCTGACTCACAATTTTGCCTAAGAACACAGCCATGAATAAAGAATGGTACCAACACATCCTCCGAGAGCAACTTCTCCCAACCATCCAGGAACAGTTTAACGAACAATGCCTTTTCCAGCATGATGGAGCACCTTGCCATTGGGCAAAAGTGATAAGTAAGTGGCTCGGAACAAAACATTGATATTTTGGGTCCATGGCCAGGAAACTCCCCAGACCTTAATCCCATTGAGAACTTGTGGTCAATCCTCAAGAGGCGGGTGGACAAACAAAAACACACAAATTCTGACAAACTCCAAGCATTGATTATGCAAGAATGGGCTGCCATCAGTCAGGATGTGGCCCAGAAGTTAATTGACAGCATGCTAGGGTGGATTGCAGAGGTCTTGAAAAAGAAGGGTCAACACTGCAAATATTGACTCTTTGCATCAACTTCACGTAATTGTCAAAAGCCTTTGACACTTATGAAATGCTTGTAATTATACTTCAGTATTCCATAGTAACATCTGACAAAAATATCTAAAGACACTGAAGCAGCAAACTTTGTGACACAAATATAAATTTTAATTCTCAAAACTTTTGGCCACGACTGTGGTCTCGTGTTGCCACACTTCCCAGACCTGTATCCACATTACAAAGGTGGAAATCAAGGTTTTTATGACTGAAACCATGATGAACCATGATTTTAGTGAAACCTGGATTTAAAACATACTGTTTACTGTCTTTGTCTCCTTGTCACTTCATTTCATATTTATTTTTATTTTCCTCTGCTAATGGAGCGGTGTAAATAAGCAGTGACCATAAAAGCATAGCATTGGAAAAAATAAAGAACTTTCTGGATCTCAAGGGCAGTTGTTATGGTTACTGGTGCTACATCTGGTCATGTTCTTTCACCGCCAGACAGTTCAGTGTGTCAATGCGAGCTGTGATTCTGTGCTTCTAGCAAACTATCTTGCCATTAGTTTTAGCACTTTATTTAGGAAAAACATTTTCACTAGTAAAATTACTCCCAACTGCTTTTACTAGTCTAACTCTGGAGAGGCTAAAATATTAGCTCTTTTTTTACTGTAACCAGTGCTTATTTTCCATTCTGTAAATATCACAATGATCATTCAGTGCTGAAATGGAAAAGTTAGGCTTTGCCATGGTGAGACTAACTTAGGTAAAAAATGGTCTACCTTTTTATCTTGACATCTATTCGTATTGCAAGACCATTTGAATATTTATGAGGATATGGAGCTTTTCTACAGTACCCTCCCTCCAGTAGACTGACAGCAAGTGGTAGTGCAGCTGAGATCAAGTGAGCTCTACTGCTCTGTCTTCTCTCTTCTGTGTGTACTGTTCCCCTTTTAAATGGACCGTATGGCCTTTGAGGGTCTCTGCAGGCCTGTATACCCCAGGAAGTCAATCTCTTGTGAATGATAAAACACAGAGCTAATGAGCTTCATTACCATAGCGGGGTTTCAAACACGGTCTGGAATATTGACAGCTTGGTGTCCGCATGGATGGACTCCTTTTTAGCTCTTTTTAAAAAATCTCATTACATCAAGTCCTGTGCTGAGCTGTCTGACCACAGTAAGGCCTATACAACAACCACAGGTCCTCTTTCGATTCAGGAAGTAGCCTGAAGCAAGAGCAATTTCTGTTTCCTGTAATTACCTGAATTGAACGGTCCAATATTTATTTTTCTCCAGGATTGCTGGGATCTGAGAAGACGTTCCGTAAGTTTCTGAGAAGATCCTAGCCCATCCAGGAGGATGAAGAGGAGCTGCAGCATCAGGGAGTAGAGAGGTTCAGAGGAGGAGGAGGGGGCAGAGCCTGCCATCTTCAGCAGAGACAGTCTGGAGTCTGAGGGTGTCTGCTCTGGTGAGATGGATAGATACTCTATATGATGTCTATATGATACTCTATATGATCTAGCTCAATCCATTGCTAACCTGACATCAGGGTAGTGACATGAAAGCAGCTGTACGTGCCAGATGTAAACTATTTTACTTCAAACTCTTTGAAAATAGCAATGGTTGAAACATGTATGTCTGTGATTGTGTCTACCCAGACTCTGTGATGGCGTCCAGACCAGGTCAGAACGCTGCAGTGGGTCTTGGTCTGGGCATGGACAGCATGGAGGAGGAATAGAAGAAGGCCCGCTTCTTTGCCCACCTGGAGGGAGGTGCATCCTCCACCATAGACTACTCCAGAGTCAACAAAGATCTGGATTCCACCAGCGACTCCACCACAGCTACCACCCTCAGGTATCTATGACACTCCGCGGAGCTAAGGGGGGTGTTGTCTCTACACAATGGTCTCAGGTCGGTTTTGCGTTTCCACTTTCGAGTGGTTAAGGTTAGGACCTTGTGAAGACAAGCTGATCCTAGATCTCTTACTAGGGGCATCTTCATTCCGGAGCATGACACTCCGAGTCGCCCCAGGCCTAGCTGTAGCTGCCTTTTGAAGCCACTGCTGGGGTTGTCCCAAGGAGACCCTCAGTGTTGCAGGCAGTGGCTGGGTAGTGGCTGGGTAAGGTCATTACTATCACTCCCAGCGTGTGATCTGTGAATGACACTTGTTCTGCAGTTTCTCCAGGAAAGCAGTGGCGGCTGTGGCGGCGGTCGATCAGAGAGAGGAGGAAGCTATGGAGTCTGACAGACTCTCCCCAGGTAGGACAGATGATGCAATTATAGAATTAGGAATTATAATAATCATTTAATAGGATGTCTATGCTCACACTACTCCAGACCCTGCTTGGTTCAATAGGTTTTGTTTTCTTTGAAACACTTTGAAGTTGGGAGTGGTTTGCACATTTGCTGACGATTCCGTTGGTTCAGTTGCAACAGGCAAGCTCAATCAATTGCCGTTAAGGCATTTGAAAGGAAACAAATCCTATTTGAACCCATGTCTGTTGTCATTTACAGTGGCACTCTGTTAGACATGTACTTGCACATACCTCATATGTATGATTGTAGCTCATCAGTGAATCTGTCATTCTGTCTGTGCCTGCTGCAGCCTCCCACTACAGCGAGGATGAGCACTTCGAAGATGCGGTCATTGAGGAGGTGAAAAATTGGGTGAGACCTAGGTTTTATGCGAGTCTGGTTTGAAAATGTAGTCATTTAGTTCTAATAATGCTTTGTAAGGGAGTGATTTGAACCAGAGGTTTAAGCCGAACGTTGGTTGTAATTGCATCATGTAGAATTGCCCCATGATGAGTTGTAAGCAGGAGTTGTTCGTGCTGCTCACGTGCTAATCACTCTGGGTTAAAAAAGCCACCGTTTATAAAAGCAATAAGGCATGCAGCAGTTGTCCCAGCTCTCTCAAGAGGTAGAGTGAGAAGAAGGGATCTTTAATGGAGAGTGTGCCAAGTCTCTTGTCTGTGACTGGCTGAATATGTGGTGGGCGACTGACTGCATGGCTCTTTTGTTTTGCTCATCTCGTTTTGTTCTCTCTCTTTCTTTCAGAAGCCTAAAAGGCCTGCCATGCTCACCAAAGGTATTATAAACCAACATCCATTTTTCTTTTCTGAGTCAGAGTGGGTTTTTAAGTCAGCACGAGTATGTTTTCAAGTTTTATTAGCCCTATGTACTGCAAACACATGATTTACACCATCCAACAAAATGTTTACTTGCAGTTACCTTCTCGACAATGCAACAACAATAATAAAATGGAAGAATACGAACCTAAAGTAAATGGATTAGTAGAATAGAATTAACATTTTAGAATAAGTATAATACAGGAAGGCACAATATTTTACAATATTTACATGTGTTTTGGGGGATTGGGAGGTCTTTAGTGTTTGTGTTAGTGCTGCATGATATACGAAACTTCGGTACTCTTTCGACACTAGAACATAGAAAAGCGTTTCAGTACTAGAATTCTTGTTACTATCGGTACTTCTGTCAAATGTGTGTCACGTCATCTACTGATAGATAAAGACTTGATCCTCTTTCAATCAGCACAGCCGATGTTCCCTTGTAGCGCGAGAGCACTTTGCCTGCTCCTCTTACTCATTGCTAGCCTGTCCTGAGGAATCGCTGCACAGAAGTTAACACTTAATATTGACATGCTTTGTTGCATTATTTAACTGTTAATTACTGTTAGCAAAACAATGTCTATTACAGGCTAGAACACTTTACAATGCAAGAAGATACCGTTTGTAGGCTAACTTGCCTTGCTAGCTTACAGTTGAAGCTAACATCAATTCACTACCCTAGTACCTTGTTTGTTTTATGAAGATATTGCTGGCTTCAAAGCTGATTCTCCCCAAAAACGTTATTCATTCATGTCGTCTCTCCCACCTCACGTCTCTCTCAGTCAAGATCATTTTTGCTCGAGCCTTATGGAAAGCCCCTTGGGTCTTTGCGTGTCTAAAAGATACACGTCAAATTCTTTGACACGCAAAGACCCAAATGCCATTCCATAGAGCCTCGAACTGTGTGTGTGCGAGACATGGATCTTAAAAGAGACAGCCCACACTTTTCTAAAAGAAATGCAGATGTTGTTGATCAGTACAGTAAAATACATCTCAAATGGAAGGGAAACTGATTGTTTTTCATCTGTAGCCCCATGAAATCAGCCCAAACAATCTCAATAAGTCAACTGCTTATCCAGTTCAGTTTTCTGTGACTGGCTAATATGCCTTCTTTTTTTGCTGTGGTATCATTTTGGTATCGAGTATTGTGATACTAAACCTTGTATTGTGACAACACTTGTGTGTGTCGTGTACACAGTATGTATATACAGTGTCTCTGGTTCCTCTAACTGTACCCCTGTTTCACAGGCATGTGATTTATCCTGATGAATCGTTTCCTGCTTTTATGACACCATCTTCTATTCATACAGTATTGAAACTGACCTACTCCTAAAATCAATATTCTATTTGTCCTGATCACATCATTTCCTGGTGTAAGTGTCCCTCCATGATTCTCTGGACTTGACCGGTGAACTCCTGCCCCCTGGAGCGGACAGTGACACCAGGGAGGAACCAGGGAGCGGAGGAGTCCATAGAGACTGCACTAGCAGGTGAGACCAGACTAGACAGGCTGTCAGTCAGGTCCTACTGGATGTAGCTATCTAAACATGGTGAAAACAGAGATGACTTTGGACCATCTGTGTCAGTTTGGTGGTGGCAGATGATGGTGAACCTGGTGGTGTTCCTGTGTCGTCTGTGTAGCCCAGTCATATGGCCAGAGTGGGGCCGGTGATATGATGGTCTGAGTCCTCAAGAAAGCCACATCACCACCCTTCATCACCGGTCAGGAGAGAGAGGAGGAGGAAGAGCAGTCCTGTTCCTGTCTCTCCCTCTGTACCTGAGCTCTCCAGAGGAACACTACTAGCACCAGTCTCCACCACAGAGTCAGGTTGGTCAGTCTCCACCACAGAGTCAGGTTGGTCAGTCTCCACCACTGATATGTCTGTGGTGAACCTGTCAAGTAAATAGAATATGGTTTTCAATCAAAACTAACTGCAGATCCACACATGTCCATCCTTATTCTGACAAGATGGTACATTTTAAGTTGTAAGATTGTGTTGAGGTGTTACAAATGGACTTGATCTTCTGATTGATTCATGATTAATTGATTAACTTCGATGTGTTTTCTCAGAGCTGCCCACTGCAGAGGAGCTGATGCGTCCCATCCGACCAGACAGCATGGACGACATCAGAGGCTCCACTCTGCAGCCTGCTAGGTGAGTCTACAGCTGTCTGTCACATGACTGTAGTAGGGAAGGACAACCGACACTCTCTGGAAGGTACAGAATGGAGTGGGAAAACGTTAACATGAGCTGTATGTTCACAGTGGGACCCATCTCAGCCCAGAGAAGACTGGCCAGTCCTTAAGCCATAGATCCTGTGAGTCAAGCCCAAGATGCTCAGCAGAGCCAGACACTCCTCCGGCCTCCCCAGGCCCCCGTCCCAGAAGCATCAGAGAGGAGGCACAGAAGCTGATGAAGCAGGATCAGGACAGCTCCTTCCCTGACCTGACCTCCGCTCAACCCAGCAACAAGAGAAGCCAGCAGGTAACGGACGGGAACGGAGCCCTTGTTAATAAGCACTAAACCCTACCATACATAACCACACTGATTCAGGCTTTCACACCTACCTGAACTGTTTCCACATTACATAGCCATTGCTCCAACATGGCTCATCCTAATATTTATATATTTCTTAATTCCATTATTTTACTTTTAGATGTGTGTATTGTTGTGAATTGTTAGTTACTACTGCACTGTTAGGAACACAAGAATTTCACTAGCCCCGCAATAACATCTGCTAAATGTGTGTATGTGACCAATAACATTTGATTTGATTTGCATCAAAGGTGATTATCATTTACAATGTAGACGGTGACATGGCAATGATTTGTATATTGACAATATCATATTTCTCATAGGTTCCTGGACGTTCTACGGTAGCTGGTCCTTTCACATCCTCGTTGAGGAAGCCTTATGTTGCCCCTGGCAGAGGTAGAGTGGAGAGTAAACCGTCAGCCGTGGCCACCAGGACCTCGGAAGCTAGGAAATCTGGTCCTACCAAACCTGGGGCTGCAGCCAAGCCCCCCTCTCCTCTAACCCGGAGGAAGCCTCTCAGCCAGGCAACATACCAGAGCCTCAGCCCCCTCCTCACAGAGAGAGATAAAGTTAGGAGAAGAAGAACTCCTTACACATTGACAACCAAAGCTAGTAGGTGTAGTGTAAGTGTGCTTAAAAAAATATCTGTTGTATCTAGAGGTCGACCGATTATGATTTTTCAATGCCAATACCGATTAATGGAAGACCAAAAAAAGCCGGTACCGAATAATCGGCCGATATTTATTTTATATATATTTATATTTATTTATATATTTATATATATTTATATATATTTGGAAATGTGGAAACAGTTCAGGTAGGTGTGAAAGCCTGATATATATATATATATATATTTATATATATATATATATATATATATATATATATTTATATATATATATATATATATATATTTATATATATATATATATATATATAAATAAATATTTATATATATATATAAATATATATAAATATATATAAATAAATATTTTTTTATATATATTTATATATATATTTATATATATATATAAATAAATAAATATATATATATAAATATAAATATATATATAAAAGTATATATTTATTTATTTATATATACTTATTTATATATATATATATATATATATATATATATATAAATAAATATTTATTTATATATATATATATAAATATATATAAATAAATATATAAATATATTTATATATATTTTTATATATATTTATATATATATATAAATAAATATTTATTTATATATATATATATATATATTTATATATATATATTTATATATATATATATATTTATATATATATATATATATAAATAAATATTTATATATATATATAAATATATATTTATATTTATATATATATATATATATAAATAAATATTTATATATATATATAAATATATATAAATATATATAAATAAATATTTTTATATATATATTTATATATATATATATATATATAAATAAATAAATATATATATAAATATAAATATATATATATAAAAGTATATATTTATTTATTTATATATACTTATTTATATATATATATATATATATATATATATAAATAAATATTTATATATATAAATATATATAAATAAATATATAAATATATTTATATATATTTTTATATATATTTATATATATATATATATAAATAAATATTTATTTATATATATATATATATATATATATATATATATATATATATATATATAAATAAGTATATATAAATAAATAAATATATACTTTTATATATATATATTTATATATATATATATTTATTTTATATATTTATTTATATATTTATATATATAAATAAAATAAATATCGGCCGATTATTCGGTACCGGCTTTTTTTGGTCTTCCATTATTATTATTTGTACTTTTTTTATTTATTTATTTATTTGTAATAATGACAATTACAACAATACTGAATGAACACTTTTATTTTAACTTAATATAATACATCAATAAAATCAATTTAGCCACAAACAAATAATGAAACGTGTTCAATTTGGTTTAAATAATGCAAAAACAAAGTGTTGGAGAAGAAAGTAAAAGTGCAATACGTGGCATGTAAAAAAGCTAACGTTTAAGTTCCTTGCTCAGAACATGAGTCTTCAATATTCCCAGGTAAGAAGTTTTAGGTTGTAGTTATTATAGGAATGATAGGACTATTTCTCTCTATACCATTTGTATTTCATATACCTTTGACTATTGGATGTTCTTATAGGCACTTAAGTATTGCTTCCGTCCCTCTCCTCGCCCCTACCTGGGCTCGAACCAGGAACACATCGACAACAGCCTCCCTCGAAGCATCGTTACCCATCACTCCACAAAAGCCGCGGCCCTTGCAAAACAAGGGGAACAACTACTTCAAGGTCCCAGAGCGAGTGACGTCACCGATTGAAACGCTATTAGCGTGCACCCCACTAACTAGCTAGCCATTTCACATCGGTTACACCAGCCTAATCTCGGGAGTTGATAGGCTTGAAGTCATAAACAGCTCAATGCTTGATGCACAGCGAAGAGCTGCAAGCAAACACACCAAAGTGCTGTTTGAATGAATTCTTACGAGCCTGCTGCTGCCTACCACTGCTCAGTCAGACTGCTCTATCAAATATCAAATCATAGACTTAATTATATCATAACACACAGAAATACGAGCCTTAGGTCATTAATATGGTCAAATCCGGAAACTATCATTTCGAAAACAAAACATTTATTCTTTCAGTGAAATACGGAACCGTTCCTAAATATTCCTGTTACATTGCACAACCTTCAATGTTATGTCATAATTACGTAAAATTCTGGCAAATTAGTTTGCAATGAGCCAGGCGGCCCAAACTGTTGCGTATACCCTGACTCTGCGTGCAATGAACGCAAGAGAAGTGACACAGTTTCCCTAGTTTAATATTGTCTGCTAACCTGGATTTCTTTTAACTAAATATGCAGGTTTAAAAAAATATATACTTCTTTGTATTGATTTTAAGAAAGGCATTGATGTTTATGGTTAGGTACATTCGTGCAACGATTGGGCTTTTTTTGCAAATGCGCTTTTTTTAAATCATCCCCCGTTTTGCGAAGTTGGCTGTCTTTGTTAGGAAGAAATAGTCTTCACACAGTTCTCAACGAGCCAGGCGGCCCAAACTGCTGCATATACCCTGACTCTGTTGCACAGAACGCAAGAGAAGTGACACAATTTCCCTAGTTAAAATAAATTCATGTTAGCAGGCAATATTAACTAAGTATGCAGGTTTAAAAATATATACTTGTGTATTGATTTTAAGAAAGGCGTTGATGTTTATGGTTAGGTACACGTTGGTGCAACGACAGTGCTTTTTTTCACGAATGCGCTTGTTAAATCACCCGTTTGGCGAAGTCGGCTATGATTCAATGATAAATTAACAGGAAACGAAGGACAAGCTAGGTAACTACACATGGTTGATGATATTACTAGTTTAACTAGTGATTATGTTAAGATTGATTGTTTTTTATAAGATAAGTTTAATGCTAGCTAGCACCTTACCTTGGCTCCTTGCTGCACTCGCGTAACAGGTAGTCAGCCTACCACGCAGTCTCCTCGTGGAGTGCAATGTAATGGGCCATGATCGGTGTCCAAAAATGCCGATTACCGATTGTTTTTGAAAACTTGAAATCGGCCCTAATTAATCGCCCCATTCCGATTAATCTGTCAACCTCTAGTTGTATCAGAGTTAGAACTATATCTAAGTAGTATAGCACATAACAGTACTACAGTATAATACATAATACTGACATTTACCACATGTTGCTGTGTGGTTGTACTCCTGATCCAGACTAATGTTGCTGTGTGGTTGTACTCCTGATCCAGACTAATGTTGCTGTGTGGTTGTACTCCTGATCCAGACTAATGTTGCTGTGTGGTTGTACTCCTGATCCAGACTAATGTTGCTGTGTGGTTGTACTCCTGATCCAGACTAATGTTGCTGTTTGGTTGTACTCCTGATCCAGACTAATGTTGCTGTGTGGTTGTACTCCTGATCCAGACTAATGTTGCTGTGTGGTTGTACTCCTGATCCAGACTAATGTTGCTGTGTGGTTGTACTCCTGATCCAGACTAATGTTGCTGTGTGGTTGTACTCCTGATCCAGACTAATGTTGCTGTGTGGTTGTACTCCTGATCCAGACTAATGTTGCTGTGTGGTTGTACTCCTGATCCAGACTAATGTTGCTGTGTGGTTGTACTCCTGATCCAGACTAATGTTGCTGTGTGGTTGTACTCCTGATCCAGACTAATGTTGCTGTGTGGTTGTACTCCTACCAGGTCCAGCCTGTGGTGGTCTGAAGGTGGGTGTCAGTCCTTCGCTGCCTTAATGTTGGCTAAATGTTGATGTGTGGTTGTGCTTTAGGTCCAGACTGTGGTGGTCGGAGGGTGAGCAGTGAGCTGGTGGCGGGGGTTCAGTCCTTTGCTGCCTTCCTCCAGCAGCAACATCAGATGAAGACGAGAGGTCACCAGGATACCAGTCACACTGTCTCCTGGGAAACCAAAGGTCAACAGGAAGCCAGCCAGACTCAGGAGAATGAGCGTCCATCAGAGAGGAAAGTAAGTCAACATACTGGAGTAGTTTTTCAGTCTGTGGTGCATCAAGTTTGTTCATCAGTGTGCTGCAATTTCTTTTCAGATAAGTATGATGTTTTTCTCCTTTCACCTGGTCATATGATAGGGGTGTGACTTCTACTTTGTTGAGTTGTCCAACCCAGCTGATTGCTCCTTGCTCTATAATAAGTCTGACTGATTTCAGTTTGGATCTTATGTAGTCTCAGGGATGCAAATTAGTCACCTTTCGGCGAAATTCGCCCTTTTGAATCCAAAGTAAGTGACCTACATGATTCGTGTAGATCCGATGAACGATAACAAAGAGGCGAACTTTAGGTGAGAAGCCTGACCATGGAGACGGGGGTGAGAAGGTGATGAAGCGTACTTCATGAGCTGTAACCGAAAAACGACTGGTATTTTGAAAGTTTGAGGTGAGAGAGAAAGTGTGGTGGAACAAGTATTAGCATTAAGTATCTTGTTAGCTGGATCAAATTCTTTGTTAGCTAGACAGAGAAATGTTGAGCAACATGAGCCAACTTATCTGATCAAATAATTTAGTTCATGGTGTGAAACTTAGCTTGCAAATAAAGTCAGAACATCAGATGAGCTAACATTAGTAACCTAACCAATTCGCTATACTATTAACTGGTATACAACTCCTTGCCGTTCAAGTTATAACGCGTTAGTTGCTTACTGGACCCTGGCAATCTGTGAGACATTTTAACTAGCTAACGAACTAACCACTATCTGTTAACTAATGTTTTCCCTCTACAGTATGTGGTTAATTTTCAGAATGAGAGAATTAGGTGTAAATGAGGCGCTGCTTGTTAAACAAGTGGATTCAGGGATCAAATGTAGCTGGAGCTGGGCCTGGCTTAAGTTGGATGCCACTATAGAGGTGAAAGGAACACCACACACTTTCCCTCTTTCTCACTTTTACTGGCACATTGTAGAACAGATGTCCACAGGCAGGAAGTGTACAATGTAATAATGTGCAGTGTAGCCCAAAGATATTGTTTTTGTTGTGTTTAACCTGACAGTAACGTGTGTGTGTGAGGGGATTATATATTTTTTTACTCAGTGAACGTTATTTTTGCACACATGTAGCCTTGTGCACTTGATCAATATCTATAGTGGCCACTATAATAGAGCAAAAATAGAATGGCTGTTTATTTCATTCTACTTTCTACTTTACTTAGTTTTTTTCCCCAAGTGCAATATTTGTGTGTGGTCACAAGCATTCTATTATAAAGGCTATCAAGGATAACTGCAATATTTGGGTATTGTTTTTTTTTCTCAACTTGAGTGTCATTTGCAGTAAAGACGAGGCAACAAATAACATTGGATTGCTTTCTTTACATTTTTTAGCTGTGAGTTAGGTTCACATTAACCACTTTATTTTACACACAGAGACTGGTCATGTAGATCATATTCTTTGTTGTTTAATTAGTTAAAACCTGCATTTCCCCCTAGCAGGGATGTTTTGTGTGTTTCAGTGCAAAAGTAAAAGTGTCACCTTTTTGGGCCCTCAGCAGTTTGCATCCCTGGTAGGGTGTGTGTCCATACCTGGGTGACTATAGCAGTCAAACATTTTTGCATTCTTGGTGCCTAATTTAGTTTGTGCAATTAACAATTAGGCCAATATTATGGCCTTCAATACACGTTGAAGTGCAAGCAACTATCCATTATAAAGACTCTAACCATGCGGTTACCCCTCTGTCAGAGTGAGCCCAGGGAGGAGGGCAGGTCTGGGGAGGTGGAGGAGAGCCCCCTAGTGTCCAGGCTGAGACTGCAGCTAGCCCAGAGGGAGAGAGAGCTCCACACCAGAGAGGAAGAGCTACTGCTGCAGCACGACACAGAGCTCAGCTCACTGAGACAGGAGAACTACCTCCTGCAGAGCAAGGTAGAGGGACACACACACACACACACACACTATTACATTCACATGGACCGTCATGTCTCTAAAAAGCATAGATCCATCTGTTTGACCACCTGTGACTTCCTACATCCTTCTATTGTAACAGAAAATAACATGTTCTCCATGACTGTCGGAACATTTTAAAACCCCTACGTCAGCACTGCTGTTGCTATGGCACTGCTCATTTTATTTAGCTGCTTTGTGTGTCTGACTTTTGTAATACTGTTATTCAAGCTATTGGAAAAAAGCAGTTGTGAAGAACCCAGCTGATTGAAACATTCCATAAAAAAATTGCATGTTATCTAAGATATCTCTGCCATTCACTGAAGGCCAGTTAAATTAGCTCAAACTGTATTTTGTGAACTCAAAACTGTAGTAGATGCATACATCACTCGTGTGTTATTTGTGATGTGTACTTGTGAGTCTTGTCCCTTGTGTTTCAGCTGCACAGTACAGAGGAGGGCAACAGCAGGAAGAAGGGCCGGTTGGGTCTCGGTCTAGACGTGCCCTTGGACGCCCTCACTGAAGACAAACTCAGACTGATAGAGAAAGAGGTGAAGGAACAGGAGACCATCATCCAGGGATACCAGCAGGTCCGTACACACGTCTGTTTGTCTCTGTCTACTCTGTGATTGTTTGGCCATCTCTCTTGGTCTTTTCTCTTCCAGTCTGTGTTTTAAGGAAACAAGACTTAATTGTACTGCATTTGTTCAGCGCCAGGCTGGCGGTGACTCATTGACTTTGAATCCATCCCAATTACCCGGAGTCTCTGTGACTGCGGAGGTTATATATACAGGCCACTGTTCAGGGTAATGTAATTGCTCTGTTCACTGACTTAATTCCAGGAGGGTGTGTGGGTTTGTAGCAGGCAGCACAGTTGGCCTTTTTTTCCTCCAGATTGTGAGCAGCTTAGCAACACTGTCAGAACCTTTCATAATTACAGTGCCTACAGCCGAGCTCCTAGAATCAGAGTGGCTACAGTACACACACACCACCAAGGTGGAACTGTACAAGTTCTTAATTAGGCATGCTGAATGCATTCCCTCATCTCACAGCTTCTAGTCATATTCCCACCTGGTTTGATTTGATGTAGGTTAAATGCGTAGAACAGGTATTTCTGATCAAACTAATTTACCCAGATGGTCCTATAGTTGAGACACTTAATGTGATTTTCTCTCTCCTTGCGGTGTGTGTGTGTGTGTGTGTGGGGGGGGGGGGGTGGTGTAACAGGAGAATGAGAAGTTGTACCTGCAGATGAAGGCTCTTCAGGCTCAGGGTAAACTCAATGAAGAGGCCATGTTCACAGAGAACCAGAGGCTGCTAAACGAACTGGCCCTTACCAAGTGAGTTGACACATACCTATCCACGTCATTGAATGTTAACACCGACACTTATTTATGCCCAGGGAGCGGATGAGCAACTCGCCGAGGACTGTGGATAATGTAGGCAGTGTGGCCCATATTCAGCGCATCACACAGCTGCGGGGCCAGATGCAGGCAGCACAGGTGAGTGGTCAGAGTCATGTCACACAACCACCTCTAAAAGGAAGGCCTAGATGTTGCTTTGGAGATGAAACAATCAACTCATCTTAAAAGGGAAGGACCAGTCTTACCTTCGACCGTGTGTGTGCGTGCAGAGGACTGAAGAGAGACTGGTGGAGGAGACCCACAGGCTGAAGCAGGAGAAACAGGCCCTGGAGGTGGACCTTCAAATGATGAGGAAAGAGAGAGACCTGGCCAAAGCGCAGTTCGTCTACACCTCAAGTTAGTGTGAGAGACCTGGCCAAAGCGCAGTTCGTCTACACCTCAGGTTAGTGTGTGAGAGACATGGAGGCTTGACTGTGGAATCAAACCTCTTGTTTCTACTCCCAAAGGACAATGTTCCCTGTTTCAAATCCAGTGACTTTTACAGACGTGTGTTTTAAACCTCCGTTAAAACATCCCATTGTTGTGGTTGACAGTCAAGTGGAGCTCTGACATGCTGTGGTCTAGAGGTCGACCGATTAATCGGAATGGCCGATTTAATTAGTGCCAATTTCAAGTTTTCATAACAATCGGAAATCGATTTGCCGACTTTTTTTTACACCTTTAATTAACTAGGCAAGGCAGATTAAGAACACATTCTTATTTTCAATGACGGCCTAGGAACGGGGGTTAACTGCCTTGTTCAGGGGGGATTCGGGGATTCGTTTTTGCAACCTTCCGGTTACTAGTCCAACGCTCTAACCACCTGCCTTACATTGCACTCCACGAGGATCCTGCATGGCAGGCTGACTACCTGTTACACGAGGGCAGCAAGAAGCCAAGGTAAGTTGCTAGCTAGCATTAAACTTATCTTATAAAAAACGATCAATCTTAACATAATCACTAGTTAACTACACATGTTTGATGATATTACTAGTTTATCTAGCATGTCCTGCTTTGCATATAATCGATGCAGTGCCTGTTAATTTCTCATCGAATCACAGCCTACTTCGACAAACGGGTGATGATTTAACAAGCACATTTGCGAAAAAAGCACTGTCGTTGCACCAATGTACCTAACCATAAACATCAATGCCTTTCTTTAAAATCAATACACAAGTATATATTTTTAAACCTGCATATTTAGTTAATATTGCCTGCTAACATGAATTTGTGTCACTTCTCTAGCGTTCCGTGCAAGCAGTCAGGGTATATACAGGAGTTTGGGCCGCCTGGCTCATTGCGGACTGTGTGAAGTCCATTTATTCCTAACAAAGGCCGTAATTAATTTGCCAGAATTGTACATAATTATGACATAACATTGAAGGTTGTGCAATGAAACAGGAATATTTAGACTTAGGGATGCCACCCGTTAGATAAAATACGGAACGGTTCCGTATTTCACTGAAATAATAAACTTTTCGTTTTCGAAATGATAGTTTCCAGATTCGACCATATTAATGAGCAAAGGCTCGTATTTCTGTGTGTTATGTTATAATTAAGTCTATGATTTGATAAAGCAGTCTGACTGAGCGATGGTAGGCAGCAGCAGGCTCGTAAGCATTCATTCAAACAGCACCTTTGTGCGTTTTGCCAGCAGCTCTTCGCAATTCTTCAAGCATTGAGCTGTTTATGACTTCAAGCTTATCAACTCCCAAGATTAGGCTGGTGTAACCGATGTGAAATGGCTAGCTAGTTAGTGGGTGCGCGCTAATAGCGTTTCAAACGTCACTCGCTCTGAGACTTGGAGTAGTTGTTCCCCTTGCTCTACATGGTTAACGCTGCTTCAAGGGTGGCTGTTGTCGATGTGTTCCTGGTTCGAGCCCAGGTAGGAGTGAGGAGAGGGATGGAAGCTATACTGTTACACTGGCAATACTAAAGTGCCTATAAGAACATCCAATAGTCAAAGGTATATGAAATACAAATGGTATAGAGAGAAATAGTCCTATAATTCCTATAATAACTACAACCTAAAACTTCTTATCTGGGAATATTGAAGACTCATGTTAAAAGGAACCACCAGCTTTCATATGTTCTCATGTTCTGAGCAAGGAACTTAAACGTTAGCTTTTTTACATAGCACATATTGCACTTTTACTTCTCCAACACTTTGTTTTTGCATTATTTAAACCAAATTGAACATGTTTCATTATTTATTTGAGGCTAAATTGATAGTATTTATGTATTATATTAAGTTAAAATAAGTGTTCATTCAGTATTGCAGTAATTGTCATTATTACAAATAAATAATACAAAAGAAAAAAAATCGGCCTAGTAATCGGCATCGGTTTTTTGGGCCCATCCAATAATCGGTATCGGCGTTGAAAAATCATAATCGGCCGACCTCTACTGTGGTCTGTATTGTCCTTGTCTCTGCCAGGGGATAAGAGCTTTGAGCTGCAGGTGGCAGAGGACAGGCATAAGGAGGAGGTGTGTGTTCTGAAGAGGCTCCAGTGGTATGCTGAGAACCAGGAACTGCTGGACAGAGACTCTGCCAGACTGAGGGCTGCCACCGCAGACACACACAAACTCTCAGAGCGGGTAGGACCCAAGCGCACAGAGCGGGTAGGACCCAAGCGCACAGAGCTGGTAGGACCCAAGCGCACAGAGCGGGTAGGACCAACTCGACCTTATTTGAGTGTGTATTGTATTACTGTCATTTCCTGTAGGTCAGTATTTTGAATGAAACATTTGTTCCTCCAATCAGGTGGAAAAGCTGAAGATGGAGGTGGGGAAAAGAGCCAATCAGAGTAAGACTAAAGAGCGAGCTGGAGACGCTAAGAGGATACAGGACCTAGAATGACAGGTGAGTCAGTTGAGAAATATTTCCTGTGCATGTACCCCTGAATAGCGGCATACCTCTCTTTTCTCTCATGACTCATGCCATATTTCTGTTCCCCCTCTCTCCCAGGTGAAGGACATGGAGAAGACTCTCAGACAGAGGAACCCTAACTCCCTCCCAGCGCTCATCTACGCTGCAGCCAACACACCTGCAGTGGATAGGGATGGAGGGGCCAAGAGCTCCCCGCCCACTCAGACCAGGGCCCTATTGGAGCGGTGCATCCAGAGGCTGGAGGTGGAGCTAGAGAGCCGTGACGACGAGGCCAAACGCAGCCTCCGAGCCATGGAACAGCAGTACCAGCGGATTAAGGTCTGTTCATACTCTCAGCTGAGTGGTACTGTCATGTACTCATACAACTCTGTTACCATTCCCTGTCACTAGGCCTCATAGTCCTGTACCAATTAGCACTCTACACATACTTACACTGACTTACTCCGACATACATGGCCTTGCTGTAAATACAACCGCTTCAAACTGCCACTTAGAACTACCTGAAGATGTTCATTTTCAACACAAAACACTCTGAATGTCCTCTCTCACACAAAGGAAAGATAAGAACAGGGTGATGAGTCCTCACTGTTCCCCCAGTTCTCTTCATGTCTTTTTAGAGAGGGGTCAGAGGGCAAGGTCCAACAGCCTTGTACAACACAACACTTGAATTGACAGTTCTGTTTGAAGCTCACGATGGAGACCTTGGGGATGTCAGTGATTCATCCTCCTCTGTATAATATTTGTTATCATTTCCAAATGTATGATGTCATTAGTCTTAATGTAATGTTTCATTAGACCAACACTGCACGGGGGAAAAAAGCTTTTTCTCAGGAAATGTGTTGTGAGATCAATGGATTCAATGGAAATGGAAATACATCCCCTAAATATAAAAGTATACTAATATACAGTGTGTGTGGTTGTATCTCCAGTATGAGCAGCAGATCAGTGATCTGGAGCAGCGGTTAACCCAGAAACACCCGGTCCAGATTGGGTCTCCTGGGGTCTGGCAGGCCCAGGTCTGCTCCCTGCAGCAGGAACTGGAGAGAACCCTACAGGCTGAGGTCCACTCCCTACAGGAGCAGCTACACAACAGGCACAGGTAGGCCTACCTCTCTCTTGTCTACCTGCCTTCTTGTCTACTTAGCCCACCTAAGATGACCACTGTGGAAATAAGTCTTAATAATTCATCCTGGATAATTGTTTTAAATGTATGTAATGTTACCTGGACCAGGTGTATTTTATTTAAATAAATGAAATCAGTCTACCACCGAGCCAGAGAGAGCCCCCACAACGCAGCTCGTCCTGTCACCAGTGTCAAGCAGAGACGGCCCCGGGGGTCCGGATAGAGAGACTCAACCAGGAGCTGTCAGTCAAGACCCGCAGCATCCAGGAGCTGAGCCGCACCGTAGAGAGACTCCAGAGGGAGAGGAAGACCATGCTGTGTGGCCCTGGCCCCAGATCGGATGGCCGTCTTGGGCCTGGGGAGGCCAGACAACAGGCGGCCGAATCCAAAGGACACATGGTGGTGGCTACCCCAGGGGAGAGGGGAGGCAAGGTGGGAGAGACCGCAACCTTCCCTCCCACTCAGGATGAGAAGGACTACCAGCCCACAGCGTTCGCTGGGAGCCACATCTCAGAGGTGCTGCAGGTGAACGAGGGGTTAAGGCTGCGTCTGGAGCAGCAGAGGGACAAGGAGAGGGTGGTACTGCAGGCTGCAGCCGCCCAGGCCGAGCTGCGCAGGTATGTAGCCACCACACACACACACACACTAATTTTGAATGCTTTATTTAGACCCACAATAAAACCTTTCAGTACAAAGGACTCCGGTAGTTCAGTGATTGTACAGGTGCCTGACTCATTGGTAGAATGTTGTTCATTGATGGAGCTTCTATAAGACTTTGTGTACAAACACAGTTTCCTCCATACAGACATACTGGAATATTCCTATGTAGCTTATTGTTGAGCTTATGATATGAAGAAATAAAACATTATCAACATTTTAAGCTAAATGGTGTGATCTGTTTCATCAGCCTCATTGCTTTTTAAATTGTATGTGCAGCTGTTGGATCTATCGTCCCCGAGTCTGTTTTGAAGACATTTTTTATCGTCCCAGGGACGATGGGACGCCCTTACTTTCGAGACCTGAAGGGAATTATTTTATAAATGCATGAAAGTAATTTGGTTGTAATTGTAATGTTGCAATATTTTATAGACTACCAAGAGTGGCCAACTGTCCTCCAAATCACATACACATGGTTAGCAGATGTCATTGCGAGTGTAGCAACAAACAAAAAAATCTATATATTTTACCTTTATTTAACAAGTCAAGTCAATTAAGAACACATTTTTTATTTTCAATGACGGCTTAGGAACAGTGGGTGAACTGCCTTGTTCAGGGGCAGAACGACAGATTTTTACCTTGTCAGCTCGGGGATTCGATTATGCAACTTTCCGGTTACTAGTCCAACGCTCTAACCACTAGGCCACCTGCTGAAATGCTTGTGCTTCTAGTTCCGACAGTGCAGCAATATCAACAAGTAATCTAACAATTCCACAAAAACTACCTAATACACACAAATGTAAGTAAAGGGATGGAATAAGAATATGCACATATAAATATATGGGTGAGCAATGACAAAGCGGCATAGGCAAGATGCAATAGATGGTATAAAATACAGTATATACAGTCGTGGCCAAAATTTAAGAATGACACAAATATTAATTTCCACAAAGTTTGCTGCTTCAGTGTCTTTAGATATTTTTGTCAGATGTTACTATGGAATACTGAAGTATAATTACAAGCATTTCATAAGTGTCAAAGGCTTTTATTGACAATTACATGAAGTTGATGCAAAGAGTCAATATTTGCAGTGTTGACCCTTCTTTTTCAAGACCTCTGCAATCCACCCTGGCATGCTGTCAATTAACTTCTGGGCCACATCCTGACTGATGGCAGCCCATTCTTGCATAATCAATGCTTGGAGTTTTTTGGGTTTTTGTTTCTCCACCCACCTCTTGAGGATTGACCACAAGTTCTCAATGGGATTAAGGTCTGGGGAGTTTCCTGGCCATGGACCCAAAATATCGATGTTTTGTTCCCCTTGCCACTTAGTTATCACTTCTGCCTTATGGCAAGGTGCTCCATCATGCTGGAAAATGAGTTGTTCGTCACCAAACTGTTCCTGGATGGTTGAGAGAAGTTGCTCTCGGAGGATGTGTTGGTACCATTCTTTATTCATGGCTGTGTTCTTAGGCAAAATTGTGAGTGAGCCCACTCCCTTGGCTGAGAAGCAACCCCACACATGAACGGTCTCAGGATGCTTTACTGTTGGCATGACACAGGACTGATGGTAGTGCTCACCTTGTCTTCTCCGGACAAGCTTTTTTCCGGATGCCCAAAACAATCGGAAAGGGGATTCATCAGAGAAAATGACTTTACCACAGTCCTCAGCAGTCCAATCCCTGTACCTTTTGCAGAATATCAGTCTGTCCCTGATGTTTTTCCTGGAGAGAAGTGGCTTCTTTGCTGCCCTTCTTGACACCGGGCCATCCTCCAAAAGTCTTTGCCTCACTGTGCGTGCAGATGCACTCACACCTGCCTGCTGCCATTCCTGAGCAAGCTCTGTACTGGTGGTGCCCCGATCCCGCAGCTGAATCAACTTTAGGAGACCGTCCTGGCACTTGCTGGAGTTTCTTGGGCACCCTGAAGCCTTCTTCACAACAATTGAACAGCTCTCCTTGAAGTTCTTGATGATCCGATAAATGGTTGTTTTGGGTGCAATCTTACTGGCAGCAATATCCTTGCCTGTGAAGCCCTTTTTGTGCAAAGCAATGATGACGGCACCTGTTTCCTTGCAGGTATCCATGATTGACAGAGGAAGAACAATGATTCCAAGCACCACCCTCCTTTTGAAGCTTCCAGCCTGTTATTCGAACTCAATCAGAATGACAGTGATCTCCAGCCTTGTCCTCATCAACACTCACACCTGTGTTAACCTCTTACATCTAGATGTTCCGCTAGCGGAACGCCTCGCCAATATCCAATGATAGGCCGTGGCGCGAATTACAATATCCTCAAAAATCCCAAAACTTCAATTTTTCAAACATGACTATTTTACAACATTTTAAAGACAAGACTCTCCTTTATCTAACCACATTGTCCGATTTCAAAAAGACTTTACAACGAAAGCAAAACATTAGATTATGTCAGGAGAGTACCCAGCCAGAAATAATCAGACACCCATTTTTCAAGCTAGCATATAATGTCACCAAAACCACAGCTATATGCAGCACTAACCTTTGATGATCTTCACCAGATGACACTCCTAGGACATTGTTATACAATACATGCATGTTTTGTTCGATCAAGTTCATATTTATATCAAAAAACAGCTTTTTACATTAGCATGTGACGTTCAGAACCAACATACCCACCGAAGACTTCCGGTGAATTTACTAAATTACTCACGATAAACGTTCACAAAAAACATAACAATTATTTTAAGAATTATAGATACAGAACTCCTTTATGCAATCGCGGTGTCCGATTTTAAAATAGCTTTTCGGTGAAAGCACATTTTGCGATATTCTGAGTAGATAGCCCGGCCATCACAGGCTAGCTATTTTGACACCCACCAAGTTTGGCACTCACCAAACTCAGATTTACTATAAGAAAAATTGGATTACCTTTGCTGTTCTTCGTCAGAATGCACTCCCAGGACTTCTACTTCAACTTCAATGTTGTTTTGGTTCCAAATAATCCATAGTTATATCCAAATAGCGGCATTTTGTTCTTGCTTTCAAGACACTATCCGAAGGGTGACGCGCCGGCGCGTATCGTGACAAAAGATTTCAAAATATTCCATTACCGTACTTCGAAGCATGTCAAACGCTGTTTAAAATAAATTTTTATGCGATTTTTCTCGTAAAATAGCGATAATATTCCGACCGGGAGACGTTGTTTTCGTTCAAAGACTGAAAGAAGAAAATGGTGTCTTCACGCCCGTGTCATTGTTCTCAGATCGACCACTTTCCAAATGCGCTACTGTTTTCCGCCCAGGGACTGCAGAGTCATCATTCCCCGTTCTGGCGCCTTCTGAGAGCCTATGGGAGCCTTAGAAAATGTCACGTTACAGCATGAGATTATTTTCCATAAAGAGGCTATAGAAGGCCAAGAAATGGTCAGAGAGGGCACTTCCTGTATGGAATCTTCTCAGGTTTTGGCCTGCCATATGAGTTCTGTTATACTCACAGACACCATTCAAACAGTTTTAGAAACTTTAGGGTGTTTTCTATCCAAATCAAACAATTATATGCATATTCTAGTTTCTGGGCAGGAGTAATAACCAGATTAAATCGGGTACGTTTTTTTTATCCGGCCGTGAAAATACTGCCCCCTATCCTAAACAGGTTAACGAGAGAATCACTGACATGATGTCAGCTGGTCCTTTAGTGGCAGGGCTGAAATGCAGTGGAAATGTTTTTTGGGGGATTCTGTTCATTTGCATGGCAAAGCGGGACTTTGCAATTAATTGCAATTCATCTGATCACTCTTCATAACATTCTGGAGTATATGCAAATTGACATTATACAAACTGAGGCAGCAGACTGTGAAAAATAATATTTGTGTAATTCTCAACTTTTGGCCACAACTGTACATATCAGATGAGTAATGCAAGATATGTAAACAACATTAAAGTGACTAGTGTTCCATTTATTAAAGTGGCCAATGATTTCAAGTCTGTATGTAGGCAGCAGCCTCTCTGTGCTAGTGATGGCTGTTTAACAGTCTGATGGCCTTGAGATAGATGCTATTTTTCAGTCTCTCGGTCCCAACTTTGGTGCACCTGTACTGTCCTCGCCTTCTGGATGGTAGCAGGGTGAACAGGCAGTGACTCGGGTGGTTGATGTCCTTGATGATCTTTTTGGCCTTCCTGTGACATCGGGTGCTGTAGGTGTCCTGCCCCCGGTGATGCGTCCAGGAGAGCCTTAAAGGGGCAGTGTTGTATTTTGAGACGGGCTTGAACATGCAAGAAGCCAGTTTTATCAATAGGAGTGGGGAAAAAGGTGCTCATGCATTGATAAGCACACCAAAGACAGCATTAACGATAAATAATAAAATAAAGAAGACACTTCTAAAAGGGTCCTACTAATCACCCCATAAGTACCCAAAAGTGCCTAAAACAGCTCTGGTCAAAAGCGGTGCACATTAAAGGGAATAGGTTGCCATTCGGAACGCAGACAGCGTCCCTGGCCATCTGGTGTTGGCAGCACCTTGTACCAACATCTGTATGCGTCAACAGACAGGACACACTGATCTACATACTAATCACAGGTAATCTCATTGAAGGAGGATAATCGTTTCCGCGGGTCACAAAACTAGCATTACACAAGCTGAATTAAAAGGCTTTGAAAATAAAAAGCTTAGTATCTGCTCAGTGCTCTGTTGACATTTTAGAGAGATGCTTGTTTTTGTGAGAAATCTTCTGAGAAGAGCAGGATTTTCAAATTAATATGAAAAGTCTATACTAAAATATGTAAATACTACATGTCATGTCTCAATCTATATCCATCTTACCTCCTATGTTTTTTTTATGTCCTGTGGATTTGAGAAAAAGATGAGTTCAACGGGAAAGTGAGTGTGTGTTACTGTTTGTAGGTCGTAGTGAATATGAAACCAGTTGTCTCGTGTTGTGTTAAATGGGGAAGGGCAGCAGAGGTTTGGTAGCAGCTTGGCCTGGCTGTTTCATGACCTCACCATATGAAATCTAATCAGCGTCACCAAAATACACAGTCGACCAAGCCATTAATGACATCGAAACCTGAACTGATCATCTGGGTTGTTTTGGGTACCTGTTTGGGGTAATTAGTAGCACCCTTCTAAAACCCTGTTTTACACCATATCCTGATGAATTCTTTCATTTTGATCTCTGCGTAAATGAAAAATGTGGCACTGACTCGCCCATGGATTGATGTTTCAGCATTGTCTCAATGAAGAGTTCAGCGTTTGGCTAGCCACGTGCGACATGCATATACAGTTACAAGCCTGCTAGAGTTGGCGGCAGGCGGACGAACAATATCCACCGTCACGGATGAAGCCTGAACTGGAATGTGAAGCTAGCTGAAGCTGGCTAGCTTTAGAAAACCCTGTGTAAATCTAGCTAACATCGTAGTTACCCCTCTGGAGCGCTGGGTTAGAGGATGCTAGCTGATTCATGGTGCTGCATCTACCTGTCCTGCAGGGTACAGCAGCATTCAGCAGAGCAGGTGTCCTCTCTCAGGGCTGACCATCAGAGGGAGCTGGAGCGCCTGCTTACCGGCCACGCCCTCACCCACTCCTCTAAAGTGGCCGAACTGACCAATCAGGTGACCACGCAGGAGGTAAAGGCTCACAATGGACAAATCACATGTGAACTGAAAGTTATTGGTGGTGGAGTTGTTCCAGGTATAACGTATCAACAGGATAAACGGGTTTGTGTGTTTTTATGAACCTTCAGATCATGGTGCAGCATTTGCGTGACGAGGTGAAGGAACTGCAGGGGACCAGGGATGCTCTGGCTGGGTCCAAGCTGAGGGAGGACACCCTACAGAACCAGGTACTTGGGATTCAGATAACATGTATTGTCCTGTCACACATTCACAACTTCATCAACACACTAGTACTTGAAGTGTCATTGCAAGGAAACAACACAAGGTATTTGGTATTTATTATGGATCCCCAGCAGCTACTCTTCCTGGTGTTCAGCAAAATTAAGGCAGTTAATACAATTTTCAAACATTACAATATATTCACAGATTTCACAACACCCTGTGTGCCCTCAGGCCCCTACTCCACCACTACCACATATCTACAGTACTAAATCCATGTGTATGTATGTCTGCCAATGTTTGTGATGCTTCACAATCCCCGCTGTTCCATAAGGTTTTTATTTTTATTTTTTGAATCTAATTTTACTGCTTGCATGAGTTACTTGATGTGGAATAGAGTTCCATGCAGTCATGGCTCTATGTAGTACTGTGCGCCTCCCATAGTCTGTTCTGGACTTGGGGACTGTGAAGAGACCTCTTGTGGCATGTCTTGTGGGGTATGCATGGGGTGTCCGAGTTCAGCAGTTCAAACAGACAGCTCGGTGCGTTCAACATGTCAATACCTCTCATAAATACAAGCAGTGATGAAGTCAAGCTCTCCTCCACTTTCGGCCAGGAGAGATTGACATGCATATTATTAATATTAGCTCTCTGTGTACATCCAAGGGCCAGCCGTGCTGCCCTGTTCTGAGCCAAGTGTAATTTTCCTAAGTCCTTTTTGGTTGCACCTGACCACACGATTGAACAGTAGTCAAGGTGTGACAAAACTAGGGCCTGTAGGACCTGCCTTGTTGATAGTGTTGTTAAGAATGCTTTATTACTGCTTGCATGAGTTACTTGATGTGGAATAGAGTTTCATGCAGTCATGGCTCTATGTAGTCATGGCTTTATTATCCGGACCGGACTGTATTTCCTGGGGAAAGCTCAACATTAATGCTTGCTTCATCTCTTTAACGCTCTGTTTAGCTGACAAGGCTGTTGGAGGAGCTGAAGCAGGCCAAGGAGTGCCAGAGCTCAGACACTTCACTAGCCTGGAGAGAAAGATCCACAGCTCAGACACTTCACTAGCCTGGAGAGAAAGATCCACAGCCCAGAGCTCAGACACTTCACTAGCCTGGAGAGAAAGATCCACAGCCCAGAGCTCAGACACTTCACTAGCCTGGAGAGAAAGATCCACAGCCCAGAGCTCAGACACTTCACTAGCCTGGAGAGAAAGATCCACAGCCCAGAGCTCAGACACTTCACTAGCCTGGAGAGAAAGATCCACAGCCCAGAGCTCAGACACTTCACTAGCCTGGAGAGAAAGATCCAGAGCTCAGACACTTCACTAGCCTGGAGAGAAAGATCCAGAGCTCAGACACTTCACTAGCCTGGAGAGAAAGATCCAGAGCTCAGACACTTCACTAGCCTGGAGAGAAAGATCCAGAGCTCAGACACTTCACTAGCCTGGAGAGAAAGATCCAGAGCTCAGACACTTCACTAGCCTGGAGAGAAAGATCCAGAGCTCAGACACTTCACTAGCCTGGAGAGAAAGATCCAGAGCTCAGACACTTCACTAGCCTGGAGAGAAAGATCCAGAGCTCAGACACTTCACTAGCCTGGAGAGAAAGATCCAGAGCTCAGACACTTCACTAGCCTGGAGAGAAAGATCCACAGCCCAGAGCTCAGACACTTCACTAGCCTGGAGAGAAAGATCCAGAGCTCAGACACTTCACTAGCCTGGAGAGAAAGATCCAGAGCTCAGACACTTCACTAGCCTGGAGAGAAAGATCCAGAGCTCAGACACTTCACTAGCCTGGAGAGAAAGATCCAGAGCTCAGACACTTCACTAGCCTGGAGAGAAAGATCCACAGCCCAGAGCTCAGACACTTCACTAGCCTGGAGAGAAAGATCCACAGCATGGAGCTACGACACACTCAGAGGGAGAAAGAGCTCCAGCAGGTGAACACACACACAGAGAGAGGAAGAAAGAGCTGCTGCAGGTAAATACACACACCACCCACAGAAAGAACACTGAATAACACATATGCCCACGGTGCCATCCTGCAGGTGATAGGTCAGACTCGGCTGGTGGTGGAGGCTGAGCAGCAGTCTGAGGTGGAGCGTTGGAGGAGGCTGGCTCAGGGAAAGACCCAGGAGCTGGAGGTCTTCCTTCTGGAACTGGACTCTATCCTGGACGTCTTGAGAGAACTTCAGAGACAGGGACTGGTTATCCCTGCTCCGGACCGGGCTTCTGCTGTACCCTTCAGCTGGAGGACCTGAAACACTGGGACATAGGCTCTTTCTAATTACTTACAAATCTGTCCTCACCTTGACCAGGCAAAAGCCAGCCTAACGATGAGCTTCCACTTTTTCAGTTAAGTATTTTTTTATTCAGTGCAGATAAAGGGGAGAAGACGAGGAGAGGGCAGATTTGGAAGCAATTCATACAACCTTTAGGCGAACCCATCATTGTGCTGAACAATCAGGTTATTTATTTTTGTAGATTTGTATTTTTATACTTGATCATTGGAATTTATTTTAAGTTATTCAATGCATGTTAGAAAAATAAAGGACGTTTTGTATAATTTTTTCCTGTGTGTGTTTTGAATTTGTAACGTGTGTTCACAAAGATGAAACATCTGAAAGGTGACTAACTAATTATTCAAATTCATACATTTTGAAATTATCCCCAAGATGATTGTTGCTGTTGACTCCAGTTGTGGGTTGTTGCTACACATTAGCATATCATCAAATATGTATTATTAACATGTATTATTTTTTATTTAACCAGGCAAGTCAGTTAAAAAGAAATTCTTATTTACAATGACGGCCTACCGGGGAACAGTGGGTTAACTGCCTTGTTCAGGGGCAGAACGACAGATTTTTATTCATGGCAGTGAAGCATTTTGTAAACCCAGCCCAGGTGTCTCCTGTAAACCCAGCCCAGGTGTCTCCTGTAAACCCAGCCCAGGTGTCTCCTGTAAACCCAGCCCAGGTGTCTCCTGTAAACCCAGCCCAGGTGTCTCCTGTAAACCCAGCCCAGGTGTCTCCTTTAAACCCAGCCCAGGTGTCTCCTGTAAACCCAGCCCAGGTGTCTCCTGTAAACCCAGCCCAGGTGTCTCCTGTAAACCCAGCCCAGGTGTCTCCTGTAAACCCAGCCCAGGTGTCACAATAATAATATTAGGTTTGTTCTTCTCTGGTCTAATCCTTAGAATTAGAGGATTGTAAAGGAAACTGCATCAAACACAGCAGGGATTTTAAAGTTCTACTCAAGTCTCCTTTTCAACTAATTTACTTTAAAAAAGGCACATCGCAATAGGTGGTCCAGGTAGTCATTACATAGCACAAATGGGGGGTTTGGCCTTTCCTCTTTTGTTCTCTATTGCTACTCAATGTTTTCTCAAGCAAGGGGGAGACTGATGACGTCACATCAAACCAACTCCTTGAATGCAATACTCCTGTCTAAAAAAACACTATTTTGGTCAATGTATTTTAGTGTGTACTATTTTTACTTGGGATATCGCTTTTCAAAAGGGAAAATTAAAAACAAATTGCTGGAGGACGTCTTAAAATCCTGTAAAACCGATAATAGTGAAACAATTCATCACTTATCTTCAGAATTAGAGAACTTTACTCTATTTCATGGTTCCAAGGTACTTTGAAATGGTTATATAATGAACACAATCAGCTGCCGTTTAAATAGATTTATTTAGTCACAACCTTCTATAGACTTGGCAGATGAGAACTTGACATGTATGTAAAGCATTGACAGGAGCAACACATGGTATATAAAAGGTAAGGTATATAACAGTTTATAGTGATTAACAGATGTGCTACAATTAGTACTGAACAAGGACAACATTCAGACTGCTGTTGAATTGAAAACCCAAAAGAAGAGTCTTGCCTTTCTGGTACTTTTTGGTTATTGTATCAAATTCTCCTTGCCTCTTCTGTTGTCTCCATCCCCTTAACTGATTTCTGCAAGGCCTCCACCACTATACGGGGAGACTGAGTGGCGCAGCGGTCTAAGGTACTGCATCACTACAGACCCGGGTTCAATTCTGGGATGTATCACAACAGGCCGTTATCGGGGGTCCCATAGGTTGGCGCACAATTGGCCCAGCATCGTCCGGGTTAGGGGAGGATTTGGCCGTGGTAGGCCGTCATTGAAAATTAGAATTTGTTCTTAACTGACTTGCCTAGTTAAATAAAAAAACATTCAAATCAACTTGATGAAGCTGGACTTCCAGTTTAGCGTTGAGATGTGACATCACAAGTTCTGGCTCTGCGTGGGCAACCTTGTTGACATAAAGATTAGAAAAATAGCTCATATCACATAGGTATATTTAACTCTGATAACTAACATTTAAATGTTTATATTTTGACTGGACAGTAATTTAGCCTGAACCAAATCTGAACAGAATGAAAATGTCAGGAGGTACAGTTACTGTAGGAGGATCCAGAATAATCCAGAATGTCCTCACAATGGAGGTGGTGTGAGAAGCTGGAACCACAGCCTAATTAGGAGAGCTTGCACTGTACATGACTGGCACAACACAGAATGTTAGATTAGGACCTTGACACAACTCTATATAAGGCTGATGAGTCCTGTGATGTCCTCATAATTATCTATAATGTCCTAACGGAGGTGGGTGTGAGAAGTAAGCAGGACCCTAGTCTATTGTGTGATGGGCAGGACAGTCCGTCTTCTGAAGGGCACTACGTGGCCGATGACACTCACCCTCTAGGATGATTGATGGTTCCCCCAGTCAATCGTGTGAAGGACCCCATTGGAACGACACTACCCCTCCAGGATGACTGGCGGCACCCCAGGAAGTAGAGAGGACCTTAGTCCATCATGTGATGTGCGCTGTGGGACCAATGACACTCCCCCGCCATGATGATTGGTGGCTCCCCCAGCAGCAGATCGTCCGCCCCCAGGGCGGAGCAGTGCTCGGAGTTCACAACGTTAGGGATGTTGAAGTGGGACAGGGACATTGCCTCTCTGTGGTCAGTCCGGTTCCCCCCCAACATGGCAGCCCCTTGCAGGGCACGGCTGACACCTACTTCCATCCCCACCACCACCCCCTCCTCTGGGCTGCCTGACCTGCCTCGCCCCGGCCCCTGGACAAGCCCTCCTCTGGGTGCTCCCACAACTCGTGCGCCAGCTCTAGGCCTGGACCCCTCCTGGGCCTGTTCCTCATTGATGTAGCAGTGGAAGAGGGAGCGGCTGAGAGAGGAGTCCAGTAAGGGGCGATGGAGGCAGGGCCGGTGGTCAGGGTCTGCAGGGGGGCGGAGGTCTTCCACACAGCTGGTCAGACGAACACGCTTCTTATAGGGCTCAGCTCCTCTAGACGGGGGACAGTTGAGGACCAGGAGTGAATTAGAAGAGAAATAGGTGTGACTACCTCACAATTAAAAGTGAAAAACATAAACTGCCTTAATCAGAATCAGGGAGGACAGGGAGAGAGAAGAAAGAGACATAGATGTTATGTGAGGGAGGACAGGGGGAGGGAAGAAAGACATGGATGTTATGTAAAGGAGGACGGGGAGGGAAGAAAGAGACATGGATGGTAGGTAAGAGAGGACAGGGAGAGGGAAGAATGAGACATGGACGTTAGATAAAAGCGGACAGGGAGAGGGAAGAAAGGACAGGGAGAGGGAAGAAAGAGACATGGATGTTATGTAAGGGAGGACGGGGAGGGAAGAAAGAGACATGGATGGTAGGTAAGAGAGGACGGAGAGGGAAGAAAGAGACATGGATGGTAGGTAAGAGAGGACAGGGATAGGGAAGAAAGAGACATGCATGGTAGGTAAGAGAGGACAGGGAGAGGGAAGAAAGAGACATGCATGGTAGGTAAGAGAGGACGGAGAGGGAAGAAAGAGACATGCATGGTAGGTAAGAGAGGACAGGGAGAGGGAAGAAAGAAACATGCATGGTAGGTAAGAGAGGACGGAGAGGGAAGAAAGAGACATGCATGGTAGGTAAGAGAGGACAGGGAGAGGGAAGAAAGAGACATGCATGGTAGGTAAGAGAGGACAGGGAGAGGGAAGAAAGAGACATGCATGGTAGGTAAGAGAGGACATAGAGAGGGAAGAAAGAGACATGGATGGTAGGTAAGAGAGGGTATCATGTATTCCCTTTTGCGGAGTATGACTCTTCATTCATGCTCAAACAAACAAGTCTTTCGATTGAATAATCAATGCATGTTTAGAAAGAGCTGTGTGTTGCGTGTCCGTGCGCTAATTCTGTGTATATTGGCACTCGTGTATATTGGCTCAACACCATATTTCTATCCTCTTAGCAGGTGTCTTTGTTTTTTGGCTTTAGCTCAGCTCAGTATATAGCTGCATTAAAGCAGGCAGAGAGCGAGAGAGGAAGAGAGAGGGAGGAAGAGAGAACGCTGAGTAAATGGATGTCATAGCGTTGGACTAGAGTAGTGGAGCGCTGTGATCAGCAGACCTGGGAGGTTAACAGGCTTGGCCCTGGTGGGGCCTCTTGAGGCCCTCTGACCTCCATTACTGAACACAGCAAGACAACTTGCTCCTCTACTCAGCAGCCAGCACTCATCAGCTCTCACATTCACTTAGGGCCTAATAGGCTGTGTTTAGACAGGCTGTCCAATTCAAGTTTTGCCCCAGTTATTGGTCTTTTGACCAATCCTATCAGATCTTTTCACATCAGATCATATTCAGAGCTGATCTAAATGATAAAACGACCAATTTGTGAAAATAAAATCAGAATTGGGATGCCTGTCTAAATGTAGCCATAAAGAAGAGAAGCCTGATGTGTTCTCAGCACACCCATGCACGCACGCACGCGCACACACACACACACACACACACACACACACACACACACACACACACACACACACACACACACACACACACACACACACACACACACACACACACACACACACACACACACACACACACACACACACACACACACACACACACACACACACACACAGAGGGCTACAATTGGAAATGCAAGACTTAGAGGGAGACTGATGGTTATCACTCAGTCTTTCATTTGTTGTTATAGTCACACACACAGAAACAGACTTCCAGCCTTAACTAGTTGGTCACATTAAATGCATTAACTGCCAGCCTGCTTGCTGTGCTGTGGTCCTGCAATAGATAGAGCCTGGGAAGTATCAAGGTAGAGCAGCATGCTGGTCAGTCACCGGTCCCTGCAGGCTGATTGTTTTCATCAGCAAGCCAGTGAGGTCTGTCTGGAAGGCAGTGAGGTCTGTCTGGAAGGCAGTGAGGTCTGTCTGGAAGGCAGTGAGGTCTGGAAGCCAGTGAGGTCTGTCTGGAAGCCAGTGAGGTCTGTCTGGAAGCCAGTGAGGTCTGTCTGGAAGCCAGTGAGGTCTGTCTGGATGCCAGTGAGGTCTGGAAGCCAGTGAGGTCTGTCTGGAAGCCAGTGAGGTCTGTCTGGAAGCCAGTGAGGTCTGTCTGGAAGCCAGTGAGGTCTGTCTGGAAGCCAGTGAGGTCTGTCTGGAAGCCAGTGAGGTCTGTCTGGAAGCCAGTGAGGTCTGTCTGGATGCCAGTGAGGTCTGGAAGCCAGTGAGGTCTGTCTGGAAGCCAGTGAGGTCTGTCTGGAAGCCAGTGAGGTCTGGATGCCAGTGAGGTCTGTCTGGAAGCCAGTGAGGTCTGTCTGGAAGCCAGTGAGGTCTGTCTGGAAGCCAGTGAGGTCTGTCTGGAAGCCAGTGAGGTCTGTCTGGAAGCCAGTGAGGTCTGTCTGGAAGCCAGTGAGGTCTGTCTGGAAGCCAGTGAGGTCTGTCTGGAAGCCAGTGAGGTCTGTCGGAAAGGCAGTGAGGTTTGTCTGCAAGGGATCCCAGAGCTGAGCCTCAGCCGAGCCTGGCAGAGATCCACTCCAGAAGAACAGATACATACAGACTCAGGGGCACAGCTCTCTGACAGCTAATGAGAGAGCCGTGGCAGCTGCCACACACAGTCACAGGGATAAGGGAGGTTCAGAGAGCAACATAAAACGTTCACAGGGGAAAACTGAGCTTAAAGAAATAGTCAGCTTAGATAGAGTTGAGAAAGGAGAGTGGTAGAGAGAGAGGGGATGAAGCTCCAAGAGAAAGAGAACTCAGACACCGCATGCAAACAGACTGCATCATTACATTGGCGTACGATTATTTCTATGCAATTGTTGCAATCTATGCACGGCATAACCACAATCAGAATCACACAACATGGAAGTGTTATGAATTATCTTCCAGCCACATGCCAGGTGTGTGTAACAACAGGCTACACCCACTACTTTATTATAAACAAAATCACCAATAGCAATATATGATACATAAAACATAATTGGTTACACTTTACTTCACACCCACCGTCATAACAGGTTATGACACGGCCATAACCATGTCATAAAATGTAATAACAGCTGACATAACTTGTCATAACCTATTATAATATGATCATAACACTGTCATAATAAAATATATATAGACCGGTTGTGATGTATATTGTGTTATTTTATGGCTGGTTATGACACCTACATAAGAGTGTCAAAACCCACAAAACCTACCACACAAAGCAAAACATTCCATTACACCATATCCTACTTGTCAACAGTGTCAATGTTATATATACAGAACAGTACCAGTCAAAAGTTTGGACAGATGTACTCATTCAAGGGATTTTCTTTATTTTTACATTGTAGAATAATAGTGAAGATATCAAAACTTTGAAATAACACATATGGAATCATGTAGTAACCAAAAAAGTGTTAAACAAATCAAAATATATTTACATTTGAGATTCTTTAAAGTAGCCACCCTTTGCCTTGATGACAGCTTTGCACACTCTTGGCATTCTCTCAACCAGCTTCACCTGGAATGCTTTTACAAGAGTCTTGCATGAGTTCCAACAAATGCTGAGCACTTGTTGGCTGCTTGTCCTTCACTCTGCACTCCAACACATCCCAAACCATCTCAATTTGGTTGAGGTTGGGTGATTGTGGAGGCCAGGTGATCTGATACAGCACTCCATCACTCTCCTTCTTCATCAAATAGCCATTACACAGCCTAAAGGTGTGTGTTGGGTCATTGTCCTGTTGAAAAACAAATGATATACCCACTAAGCACAGACCAGATGGGATGGAGTATCGCTGCAGAATGCTGTGGTAGACCTGCTGGTTAAGTATGCCTTGAATTCTAAATAAATCACTGACAGTGTCACCAGTAAAGCACCCCCACCCCATCACACCTCCTCCTCCATGCTTCACGATGGGAACCACACATGCGAAGATCATCCGTGCACATACTCCGCGTCTCACAAAGACCAAAAATCTCAAATTTGGACTCATCAAACCAAAGGACAGATTTCCCCCAGTCTAATGTCCATTGCTCATGTTTCTTGGCCCAAGCAAGTCTCTTCTTATTATTGATGTCCTTTAGTAGTGGTTTCTTTGCAGCAATTTGACCATGAAGGCCTGATTCACGCAGTCTCCTCTTAACAGTGGGATGTTGAGATGTGTCTGTTACTTAGGTGCAGTTAACTCTAATGAACTTATCCTCTGCAGCAGAGGTAACTCTGGGTCTTCCTTTCCTGTGTCGGTCCTCATTACAGCCAGTTTCATCATAGCGCTTGATGGTATTTGCGACTGCACTTGAAGAAACTTTCAAAGTTCGTGAAATATTCCGGATTGCTGTTTCTCTTTGCTTATTTCAGCTGTTCTTGCCATAGTATGGACTAGGTCTTTAACCAAATAGAGCTATCTTCTGTATACCACCCCTACCTTGTCACAACACAACTGATTGGCTCAAACACATTAAGAAGGAAAGCAATTACACAAATGAACTTTTAACAAGGCATACCTATTAATTGAAATGCATTCCAGGTGATTACCTCATGAAGCTGGTTGAGAGAATGCCAAGAGTGTGCAAAGCTGTCATCAAGGCATAGGGTGGCTACTTTGAAGAATCTCAAATATAAAATATGTGGATTTGTTTAACACTTTTTTGGTTACTACATGATTCCATGTGTTATTTCATAGTTTTGATGTCTTCACTATTATTCTACAATGTAGAAAATAGTAAAAATAAAGAGAAACTCTTGAATGTGTAGGTGTGTCCACACTTTTGACTGGTACTGTATATATATATATATTTCTTTATTAACGTTGTTAAATTATCATTGTAATTGCACACACATTGATGTCAGACATGGACCTACCCCAATGATCTGTTAATGACGGGATGAAGTCAGGAGCAGATTTCAGGAGCAAAACCAGACACCCTCTTTTTGACTGATGACTGATATAAGGGCATGTACGTGATAGTCTTATCTGGCTTATATGATTATGGTCATAATGCTTCTTGACTTTGTCATGACATTTATTTGCTACAAGTTATTTAAAATGATGAAAAAAATATGACTGTAAAGAATTCATTTCAACAAAAAAAGGATTTAAGAGAAACTTTCAAATAAACTGAAACTTTTTGGCATGGAATAAAACATTTGAATAAATGTAGGTTTTCACACTCTTCTGTACAGTTGAAGTCGGAAGTTTACATACACGTAGGTTGGAGTCATTAAAACTCATTTCTCAACCACTCCACACATTTCTTGTTAAACTATAGTTTTGGCAAGTTGGTTAGGACATCTACTTGTGTTTGACACCAGCAATTTTTCCAACAATTGTTTACAGACAGATTATAAGACTTATAATTCACTGTATCACAATTCCAGTGGGTCAGAAGTTTACATACACTAAGTTGACTGTGCCCTTAAACAGCTTGGAAAATTCCAGAAAATTATGTCATGGCTTTAGAAGCTTCTGATAGGGTAATTGACATCATTTGAGTCAATTGGAGGTGTACCTGTGGATGTATTTCAAGGCCTACCTTCAAACTCAGTGCCTCTTTGCTTGACATCATGGGAAAATCAAAAGAAATCAGCCAAGACCACAGAAAAATAATTGTAGACCTCCACAAGTCTGGTTCATCCTTGAGAGCAATTTCTAAACGCCTGAAGGTACCACGTTCATCTGTAAAAACAATAATATGCTAGTATAAACACAATGGGACCACGCAGCAGTCATACCGCTCAGGAAGGAGACACGTTCTGTCTCCTAGAGATGAAAGTACTTGCGAAAAGTGCAAATCATCCCGGAACAACAGCAAAGCACCTTGTGAAGATGCTGGAGGAAACAGGTACAAAAGTATCTATATCCACAGTAAAACTAGTCCTATATCGAAATAACCTGAAAGGCCGCTCAGCAAGGATGAAGCCACTGCTCCAAAACTGCCATAGAAAAAAGCCAGACTACGGTTTGCAAATGCACATGGGGACAAAGATCATACTTTTTGAAGAAATGCCCTCTGATCTGATGAAACAAAAATAGAACCTTTTGGCCATAATGACCATCGTTGTCACGATCGTCGTACTGATTAGACCAAGGCGCAGCGGGAATGTGTATGCTCATCTTCTTTTATTTAATGAGAAGAAAACGAAACAAAACACTTAATCAAAACAACAACGATGACGACGAAAAAAACAGTCCTGTGAGACATTCAGCTACACATGGAACAACTACCCACAAAAACCCATGAAAAAACACCCCTACTAAATAGGACCTTCAATTAGAGGCAACGAGGAAAAGCTGCCTCCAATTGAAGGTCAACCCAATAAACTAAACATAGAAATAAAATAACTAGACACAGACTAACATAGAACATTAACCAAAACCCCCCGAAACACATAAAACAAAAACCCCCTGCCACGTCCTGACCAAACTACAATAACAAATAACCCCTTTTACTGGTCAGGATGTGACAATCGTTATGTTTGGAGGAAAAAGGGGAGGCTTGGAAGCCGAAGAACACCATCCCAACCGTGAAGCACGGGGGTGGCAGCATCATGTTGTGGGGGTGCTTTGCTGCAGGAAGGACTGGTGCACTTCACAAAATAGATGGCATCATGAGGCAGAAAAAGTATGTTGATATATTGAAGCAACATCTCAAGACATCAGTCAGGAAGTTAAATCTTGGTCGCAAATGGGTCTTCCAAATGGACAATGACCCCAAGCATACTTCCAAAATTGTGGCAAAATAGCTTAAGGACAACAAAGTTAAGGTTTTGGAGTGTCCATCACAAAGCCCTGACCTCAACCCTATAGAAAATGTGTGGGCAGAACTGAAAAAACGTGTATGAGCAAGGAGGCCTACAAACCTGACTCATTTACACCAGCTCCGTCAGAAGGAATGGGCCAAAATTCCCCAACTTATTGTGGGAAGCTTGTGGAAGGCTGCCCGAAATGTTTGACCCAAGTAAACAATTTAAAGGCAATGCTACCAAATACTAATTGAGTGTATGTACACTTCTGACCCACTGGGAATGTGATGAAAGAAATAAAAGCTGAAATAAATCCTTCTCTCTACTATTATTCTGACATTTCACATTCTTAAAATAAAGTGGTGATCCTAACTGACCTAAGACAGGGACTTTCTACTTGGATTAAATGTCAGGAACTGTGAAAAACTGAGTTTAAATGTATTTGGCTAAGGTGTATGTAAACTTCCGACTTCAACTGTAGGTGTCATAACCAGCCATAAAAAAACACAATATATGTCACAACAGGTGTAAATATATGCGTCATGACAGTGCTATGACCATATTATGACAGGTCTTGAGAAGTTATGTCAGCTCTATTGACATTGACATGGTTATGACCGTGTAATAACATGTTACGACACTAGGTGTTAAGTGAAGCGTTACCACATAATTGCATAAAATTATAAACATCATAAACTTTGATCTTGTACTTTTTCAAGTAAATGTATTGACCTGTCAAAAAATGTCTTGTTGCTATCCCATAAACACATAGTTGAAAGCTACAGATTTGCACTGTCTACTGTGGTTAATCTGCTTCCATTCCTGAGATCGCACAGCAAAGCAATGCACAAGTTGGATCCAAAGTATGCGGCACACTGCGCACACCGACCGCAGCCTAGTCCGGCAGATGAGCTACAGCGGTGCGGCTTGCCTACCATTGAAATGAATGGACTTCCGCCGGAACACATACAGTTTACCGCAGTTTGTTTGCACGAGGCTAGAGAGAGAGATGAGGGGAATGGGAGAGAGACAGGGCACGGAGGGAGGCAGAATAGAGGGACCACCAAGGGAGAGATCTCTGACTGAAAAGGAGAGAGAAAGGATAAAGAGAGGTGCAGAGGATGGGAGAGAAACAGGGCATTGAGGGAGGGGGGAAGAGACGGAGGGACCACCAAGGGAGAGATCTATGACTGAAAAGGAGAAAGAAGGATCGAAGCAGAGCTAATAGAATGAAAAAAAGAGGGCGCTGACAGAGAGTGAGAGAGAGCGAGAGAGAGAGAGAGAGAGAGAGAGAGAGAGAGAGAGAGAGAGAGAGAGAGAGAGAGAGAGATCACGTGTGTAAATTAGACATATGCTACAACCATGGATACAAGGGAAGAGGGCTGCTGATAATTAGAATCCTTTACTAAGAAGTCATCAAACATCAGAGTGCACTGAGACTGGGAGGGAGAATTGTAGCATTTACAGAGAGGAAAAGCAAGAGACACTCTGAACCAGGCGCTCTCTGTGGTGCTGAAGCAGAACTAACCACAGCCTGTGTAAGGCTCTGCCACTAACACGCATGGTGCTGTCCATGGTGCTGGAAAGTAAGTACCACAAAACATGGAATATGAACAGCCACACTGCCAATGTTATTTACCTGGTGTGATAAATAATTGTGCATGCTAAGAAACTGTCTGTGCTGCTGAACCACCACTAATAAGCAGGTTGCTATCCAAGGTCCTGAAAAGCACCATGAAACTTGGAACATGAACCAGTCACACTGTCTGCCATTTACCTACCTTGGCAAATAATTGTGCACATGTTAAGAGGCACTGGAAGTTGGTGGGTTACTAAGTAATTCACTTGATTGACATGTGATGGCTGGTTGATAAGGAGACTCACTCGGGATGTGGAGCTCCTGTCTTGGTGAGAAGCGTCAGGACAAAGAACATGAAGATGACAAAGACAGCCAGGCCCACCCAGAAGCCTATCACAATGGAGTCTGCAACACAACAACACTTGATTGACAGGTCAAATACATGTTTTAGTTCCAATGTATAGTAGGTCATTATATCTATAGAATGACAAAAACAACAGTATTTTAAGCACAATGAGATGGAGAGAGAGAACTATGAAAATGTGTTATGATCCAAGTGACATTGTGAGGTGCATGTTATCCTAGAGGGAAAATACATGTATTGATTGTGTGTGTAATTTAAAAGGCTGACACACATACAGGCCTAAACAAGGAACCCCCTTACTCAGACACTCAGCATTGACTTGCTTATATTTCTCTGCAGGGTTTACACTCTAAGGCGGTCCCCCCCTCCTCTCTCTCTATAGCTCTCATAAACTACACACACACCCTCTACCTATTTGTCATTATGAAGAATATCGGCTATACTTATCTTTAACTTCTAGCCACAAATATGAATGTGATGCAATGAGCCATGGCAATTCTCAGGCATAAATACATGCACACATGATTTAATCACAGTTCACTTCTACAATAAAGTCATGCATGCGTAACGCAGAGAAGATGGGTGAAAGGGGGAGGGGCAGCACAGGACTGTAAACTGAGATCCTGTACTTACATCGGTGCGCTTTGAGTCCCTCGAACGAAACAGGCTCATCATCGTCGTAATATTCATATGTCCACTTGTAGTCCGGGTCCGGAGCGTTTCCGCCTGATAGATTTGAGTGGTTAAACTCAGACATCTCCAAAAAGATCCAAGAGCGCAGGCGGACTAAAAACAACAAAAAAGGCGAACGTTAAATACAACACCGCATTGTGCCAAACAATTTCAAGTAATGGTCATCAGTAGATGCGCAAGCTTCAGTCATTGGACAATGTTGGTGCGGTGCGTGCGCAGTGAGACAGGTTTATTCCCCCACAGCAATCTTTTTTTTTTTTTATCTAGCGAAGTAGGCGAGGATTTCTGAGGTATACTAAACTTCACCACACGCAGCTGTGCGCTTACACTGCACGCTCTCTCTCTCTCTCTCTGGATTCGGAACGAGGGTGCGCCTCTCCATTGACATCATCTTGAATTGCTTTCGGACTCGCGCGCTTGGCTAGGATGCGCAGAGCAATAAAGAGTTGGAGGGCGGTTAAATGGAGAGCGGTAGCTAGGATATGTAGCCTACACTTTTAGAAGAGAGGGACTGCGACGTGGAGTGATCTCATCACAATCCATCAATGAAAATATTTATGCAAAGGCACTAGTGGCTTTAAAGATGTTCTGGATCTATGTTTTGGAATACTGTCAATAAGCCATCATGTTCAAAGGTCAAGCATACTCTATTTTATTGTCACGAAAACAGAGTGAAATTAAAGTAGCAGAATCCAGGCTATTATTCATCTAAGGTTCAGCAGTTAATTAATCAGTGGATGCTTGAAAAGGGATGATTTCAGAAGAGACATTTAATTATTCTCTCTTTGTTCACCATTGTCTTATTTAAGGATTAAATATTCCGCAGGCAGTGAAGATGAACTGAACTGATGCACAAGACACTATACAAGCAAGAGCTTTTGAATATATTAATTCAGGATCGGTGTTCCGTTCATGTAACAAGAACATTTCCCAGGACATAGACATATCTGATATTGGCAGAAAGCTTAAATCCTTGTTAATCTAACTGCACTGTCCAATTTACAGTAGGTATTACAGTGAAATAATACCATGCTATTGTTTGAGGAGTGTGCACAGTTTTGAACTTGAAAATGTATTAATAAACCAATTAGGCATATTTGGGTAGTCTTGATACACAGTTTTGAACAGAAATGCAATGGTTTATTGGATCAGTCTAAAACTTTGCACATACACTGCTGCCATCTAGTTGACAAATTGTAATTGCAACTGGGCTAGAATAATACATTTTGGCCTTTCTCTTGCATTACAAAGATGGTACAAAAAATTTACGGTTGTTTTTTTCTTTGTATTATCTTTTACGAGATCTAATGTGTTATATTCTCCTACATTCCCACAAACTTCAAAGTGTTTCCTTTCAAATGGTATCAAGGATATGCATATCCTTGCTTCAGGGCCTGAGCTACAGGCAGTTACATTTGGGTATGTCATTTTAGGCGAAACTTTAATTAAGCTGAATGTTTTGAACTGAAAATGGAACAATCACTTTAAAATTGGTCTAGGGCTATCATTGTAGTGCATGTAAAAGATGCAAAAAAAATGACAATTTGAAAAAGATCAATCTAGAAGAAATTATCTTTACACTGGTGAACTCACATTGCAGTTACAGTAAGATAGCAATTTTCACTTTGAATGGCCTCAGGCTGATCATTATAGTATACATTCTTAAGCCTTAGGCATCATGTCCATGCCTCTAATTGATCACCTAGAGGGTCAAGACTAAAGAGAAATCCCTATGTCTGAAATGATCAATAGCCTACCTAAGCAACTTCTCAAAGATAATAAGGAGACATTTATCAAAGCAGCCACGTATAAAAAAACTCAGTTACTGTAGGCAATATGAAAGATACAATTAGTAAATGCTCTGGTCCCCTTTTACAGTTAAAATATCCCAGCAGATTATTGACTATATCTGGCCAACATGGCTATACTGCATGTGTGTAACCCTGTGTGATCTGCTATGTGAATGGCAGGTCAGGTGTGCTGTTCTATTGAGTCATCCTTCCAGACCTGCAGGCCGGTGTTTAGCTCTTATGAACCAGAGCTCAGGGGACACAACACACACACACACACACTGCTACAGCTAATTGGACCACAGGATAACAGTACCATATAATTGTACAATGCACCAGGGATATAGATCTGGTAGGTACGCCCTGAGCTGAAAATTTCATTAGATTCACAAAACAAATGGTGTCATATAACTAGTTATAGACTACTATTAACCATGCTTGTTAAATATGATCTTCAGGAGAACACATGTGGATCAGGGTTTTCAGTGCCTTTCTGATACTCTTTCATGACCGATAGCACAGAGAATGATTGCACTGTAGGCGGCCTAGTAACCATTCTGACCTCTCCCTCTCATTATACGATTCTGGGTTTTGTTGTACCTGATACAAATCAGTGTTTGATTGCTGATACACAGGCGTCATCAGCCGGTCCACCTCTCACTGGACTTTTCAACTCCTATCCAGGAACGCCCTCAACATGGTGAGTCGACAGTAATTGGCCAAATCACTGCCCGCCTGTGGATGGCTTCCAGCTTGGTGCAGATCTTTTCCACCATAATAACCAGCAAAAGGCCTTTTCAGCAGCACTTGCTAGGTGCTATAGCGCAATCTTCTGTCATTTTATTTGATGCCCAGAGCCAAAAGAAGTCTCCATGTTGATTAGGCAGGGAAGCCATGCCAGCTAACTTCAACTGGGTAAACCCAGACACTTCATCCCTTCCCTCGCATCTTATCTGCCAGGATTTCATACTTTCCCTTCTTGTGCTGGTATGCTTCCACGCACCTCTCTGAGGGCACTGTGAGTTCCACAGTCACCAGCTTTTTCTCCTTCACCGCCCATAAGATGATGTCTAGACGGTGAGTGGTGACAACCATGTCAGGGGGAAGCTCAGCTGTCTGTCTAGGTTAACACGCATCTACCACAATCTGGCATCTCCCACATTCTGGCTTGTTCCAGGATGCCATCCTTCCTGGGTCTGGCTGCTTCTGCTTCTCGTGGCCTGACTAAGTTGATGTGGTGGCCTTTGTTGGTGGGAGTCCTCTTTTTCCTTTGTTGATTCCTTAAGGATCATGGCCAGTTCCTTCAAAACTTGGTCATGCCTCCATCTGAATTTGCCTAGGGAGAGGACAACAGTGCACTATGTTAAAACATTCTCCATGGTGCCAGGTTTGTTGCAGAGAGAGAGGTTTGGGTTTTCAGTGAGGCCCCACCTGTGTAAGTTAGTGAGGGATGGGAGCACATCATAGACAGATCTTAAAGGGAACTGGATTCTGGCAGGTTCCATCCTCCACAGCTCATCCCAAGAGACTCCAGGCTCCCAACCTCACTGCTTTGGCCCTTCTCTGTTCCTCCATATGCCTGACTTCCTGCTGCACCAGGTCTCCTTTCAGGGGTGTTGGCTTTGGCCCAGCATGTGGTTTTTGTTGCTTCAAGGCCCTGTCTTTATTGGCAGATGTTCCACATTTTTTGCCAGCAGCATACCACCCTGCATCCCACTGCTGGCTTGCCTCTGAAGCTCAGCAGGGTTGGTCCTGGCTGCTCTTTGGATGGAAGACCAGATGCTGCTGGAAGTGGTGTTGGAGGGCCAGTACGAGGCACTCTTTCCTTTTGTCTAAAGAAATATCCCAATGCCCCATTGCCCTGTGTAGGGTGCCATCTTTCGGATGGGACGTTAAACAAGTGTCCTGACTCACTGTGGTCACTAAAGATCCCATGGCACTTATTGTAAGTGAAGGGGTGTTAATCCTGGTGTCCTGGCTAAATTTCCAATCTGGCCCTCATACCATCATGGCCACCTAATGATCCCCAGCATCCAATTGGCTCATTCATCCCCCCTAACCACTTAGAATTCCTAATGCCAAAGCTATTACACTCCCGTTGACAGGCTCGCTCTCTACACCCCCTCCTGAAGCTAGATACCGTGAAGCTCATTGAGAATCAGAGCCACACACAGTGTTTTTCATCTACGGAGACCTTTGATTTTCATCTGCCAAGACATGCAATTTCATCGTATTGCCTAGTGGGTGGGGAACCTATACCTATAGGGAATGGCTGGCCACCAACATGATGCCATTTACTAAGATAACACTGTGTGTGTGTGTATAGACAATCCAAAGGGCAGATGGGGGGTGTGGGGGGGAGAAGAGAAACAGACAGACAGAGTGAAGCCAGAGACTGCAGGGTGTATTTTTCCTTGGATAATTGCAGCTTTGCATATGTGTCTTTCAGTGTAAGTCTTTAAAATCCTCTACTTCCTGGTGTGGCTGTGAAATCATTCCCCTGCACATTTGAATTGCCTCTTCCCTGAGGTGAAGGATTTAATGAATGAATTTACTGTAGTACATTTCAGCCAGAAACAACTGAACACAAAACAACCAGGGCTCTGAATCTAAACACAACAAAAATATTTCGTGCATCTTTTAATTTGCTTCAGGACAGCTCATATGATTGACATGCTAGTTATAATGTGCATGATGTACAACGCTGGACATGTATTAAAAAAGATGTGGTTAGATCAACATTAGATGAGCCACAAAACCAATCGAAATAATCAGCTCGTGTATTTCTTTAAAAACCAGAACCCAACACATTTCAGTCATTTTTGTCATGCGAAACAACTGGTACTTTCATCAAGTGCTTTTCGTCCATAGAAGCTTGACTGTTATAGTATTGCACGTAGCATGGCCTTGTGTGTTACGTTGACAGGTGTGATCTTTGAAAGGGTTATGTTCAGTGGTAAGAAATGCTGCAATTCATTCTGTGTGAAAAAGGAAGAAAATGACCATGACATTATGTACTTTGATGTTATTAAAAAGTAAATGCCACGCAGGATAAGGTTTTTAAATAGCACTTTCCATACGATCGACAGAGAACAAATTAGAGAAAAATAAACTGTGAAAAGGCCAAGATCGCATACATTCATGGACATGCTTTATTGATACCAATGTCCAATATAAAAGTTTCTTCCTCCAAAACGACATCTACGAGATTTCATGAAAATACACCTTCAATTTCATGGACATTTTGTTCCATTTTCACCCAGATTGACTCAGTAATGATGTCTGGAAGGATACATCTAAAGAGGCAGATGGACTGACTGCAGCTGGAAACAGCCAGATAAGAGCCCCTCTTATTAGGTTAATAGCGGAGCTACATCTTACCAGAGGGACCACTCATAGCATAGAACAACTCTGCAGGATTGACATAGTTCGGTCTGGCAGTTTGATGTTCCACGAGGAGAAATCACAATAGTTGGTGTCTTACCAACCTCATGTATTTCACAAGAGTGAGAAAGAGTAAAGGACGCATGGTCAGGGTTCCCGGAAGCATTTTACAATCATTTAACTGCATCAAACATCAAGCACTTAAATCAGATCACTGTGGGCTCGAGGTATTAATGAATGAAATATACACATTTAATAAAAATATAATTTAATTATTTAAATACATTTCCGTAGGTGTGTAATGTATTGCGTAATGTATTCCCATTGGTATGTTTCACCTACTGTGAGTACTACAACATCAACCTGTGGGAGAGAGAGAGAGGGGGAGAGAGAGCGAGGCGGGAGGGGGGAGAGTAAAAGTACTGATTCTGAAGACTGGTCTGCTTAACCATCAGTCTCTCTCAAACAGAACCACAGGCTGCAGAACAGACAGAACAGCAGCAGCACAGCCAAAACAACTAGCTGAATAATAATAACTCTCTGTAGGAGGGTATATGCCAACAGCAGGTTGGAAATTCTCATTACTTCTTCAACAAAAGGAAGATTTAAATGATCAGAACTCCTCATAAACAACCCCAGACCTCTCTCTCTGTGGTCAGAGCAGAGGAGTGTTCAAGGACAGGACGGTTCAAAAAGCTCTGGTACAGACATAGACAGACAGTGAGCTGAAGATGTTGACCTGAGGGTTCAGTGCTGCTGGGTAATTGACCATTCATCCTTTGTGTGTGATTCACCAGCTCAGAGAGCCCAGCGGTCACGTCCTAAGCGACCAGAGAGAATAACTGTCCATCCGTGTTTCAAAGCACCAGAGAGAGAGAGAGACAGAGACAGAGACACAGAGAGAGAGGGAGCGAGAGAGAGAGACAGAGCTGCTTTCCTTCCAGATTCAAAGAGCCTCTTGTGGGGCTCTGGCATCGCTGCTAACCACAGGAATCAGGTCCATCAGTTCAGTCTACAGTGCATAGAAAAACATTGTGCCAAAAAACACATTGGCCAGCAGCCTAACAACATATCTTCTCTCCCAGACACTCTCTCACAAATTGTGTCTTCTTTCTCTCACACACACACATTGCTCTCACACAATGTCCCATTGACACCTATGGCTGTGAGTTTGAAATATGTCAGGCCTGAGACTGACACTCAGCCCTGGAACGCATGAATCTCCTCTTCACTGAAACAATGCTGTCTCACCAACCTGAGAAAGAGAGGAGGGAGATTGGGAGAAGTGAGAAGGGGAGTCAGAAAGCCTAAAGGTGGGAAAAGTTATCAAAAGTTATCCAATGTTATACAGGCTAACTTCCTTGCACTACATATCCTGAAATAGCTTGAATCTACTAAATCAACATTAACATAAAAACACCGATTTTTACCTTGTCAGCTCGGGGATTCGATCTTGCAACCTTTCGGTTACTAGTCCAACGCTCTAACCACTAGGCTACTTGCCGCCCGGCTAAATGCCTAACTGGAGTGTGTAGAGGGGTGTGGAGTGTCACTCACCCCACAGTCAGCTCGGTGAAGGCTGAGGGGCCACACACACACACAAAGACCTTTGAGCCCTCAGGCCTAAGCAGGAAGTCAGTCAGCATGGAGGCCTCAACCCGCCCCTTCCTGCCTGTCCACCCATCACACGGCTCTGACAGAATATACTCCACCTGGAACCTGGAACCATAGAATAGAGCAGAACAGAACCATCAAACGGCTCTGACAAAACATACTCCACCTGGAACCTGGAACCATAGAATAGAGCAGAATAGAACCTATCACATGGCTCTGACAGAACATGCTCCACCTGGAACCATAGAATGTAAGAAACAAAATGTATCTTCTGCCTTACCAATTGACAGACAGATCATCAGAACATACTGTACACTGACAGAGGAAGAGAGAGAACATTCTCTGCCTAGCAGCAAGACTACATGTACAGCAACATGTATGTGTTAATGCTGCTTCACAGGTAATGGTTCACATGAGATTCTAGTCAAAATGGTAATGATGGGGAGTGTTCACACACCATGAAGACATGCAATCATAGACATCTGGAGCGGGCAACACACACACACACACACCACACACACACACACACACACACACACACACACACACACACACACACACACACACACACACACACACACACACACACACACACACACACACACGCACACACACAGAGGGTCAGTCTTGCTGACATTAACGCAGCCAGCCTCAAAGACCACCTTCAATATGAATACACAGTGCAACACACACACCTCTCATCTTCAGCAGCGAGGCCGTCCAGTTCAGAGTGCCACAGGATGTCTCTTTCCTGTCTGCTGAAGAACATCAGCTTGGTTTTCCTAGAACACACAGATCTAACGCCGTCAGAACAGCCTTGTCCTTTACAATGTATACACATCCTCAGGAAGAGAACAATGACAGCCTTGTCCTTTACAATGTATACACATCCTCAGGAAGAGAACAATGACAGCCTTGTCCTTTACAATGTATACACATCCTCAGGAAGAGAACAATGACAGCCTTGTCCTTTACAATGTATACACATCCTCAGGAAGAGAACAGTGACAGCCTTGTCCTTTACAATGTATACACATCCTCAGGAAGAGAACAATGACAGCCTTGTCCTTTACAATGTATACACATCCTCAGGAAGAGAACAATGACAGCCTTGTCCTTTACAATGTATACACATCCTCAGGAAGAGAACAGTGACAGCCTTGTCCTTTACAATGTATACACATCCTCAGGAAGAGAACAATGACAGCCTTGTCCTTTACAATGTATACACATCCTCAGGAAGAGAACAGTGACAGCCTTGTCCTTTACAATGTATACACATCCTCAGGAAGAGAACAATGACAGCCTTGTCCTTTACAATGTATACACATCCTCAGGAAGAGAACAATGACAGCCTTGTCCTTTACAATGTATACACATCCTCAGGAAGAGAACAGTGACAGCCTTGTCCTTTACAATGTATACACATCCTCAGGAAGAGAACAATGACAGCCTTGTCCTTTACAATGTATACACATCCTCAGGAAGAGAACAATGACAGCCTTGTCCTTTACAATGTATACACATCCTCAGGAAGAGAACAGTGACAGCCTTGTCCTTTACAATGTATACACATCCTCAGGAAGAGAACAGTGACAGCCTTGTCCTTTACAATGTATACACATCCTCAGGAAGAGAACAATGACAGCCTTGTCCTTTACAATGTATACACATCCTCAGGAAGAGAACAGTGACAGCCTTGCAATAGCACAGCAGTCAGAGTACAGCCTCATTCAGTTTCTATTCAGTCACAAGTAGAAAGGAATATCTGAAAGAACGGGATCAACAATACAGCAGTATATTTGATAGGATAGGCAGAATATTTTCCATACTGCTTATACCTTTCCAAGTCTTTCATATCTACATGAAGTGCTTAGGGGTGAGGGGCTATACTAGGGGTTGTTTCTGGGTGGAGCCATGACAGTGTATTTCACCTGAGTGAGCCCAGGTCCTGGAGGGCCAATCGGATCACCCGAGCCATGGGCGTGAACCCCGTGCCGGCTGCTAACAGGTAGAGGTGAGTGACCTCACGCAGGAGGCGGAGACTGAACGCACCATCCGGGCTGCTGACAGACAGGTGGTCACCTAGGCAACCAGGGAAGAGGAGAGAAGGAAACCCATTAAGCACAAGAATAAGCAAAAACAGATAACACATAAATGTATTTTTTTTAAAGGAGTACAAAATCAGGATAGCTTGAATAATGAATACAGAACACAGTGTCTGTTCATTCCCTACTATCAGCTATCCATTTCCTCTTTCATGAGGTTTCTGTTTGTACTGTACAGCTAGTCTTTGTTATTAGGTGTTATCTAGATGTACTGTATATCAGTGAAAGGCACATGGTACTGTTGTAATGGAGAATGTTTTTTTTCTTTAATTGACTGACTGGGAAATAAACATTCTCCATCTGTCCCAATGTTGCAGCTGGGCCTGCATCGCCAGGCAACCACACACATCACTCAACACTAGAATATATTCAGGTAATGGGGGCCAGATTAGGACAATTACATAGCCTGAAGCCCTGTCACTGAGCGTAGTTTACACAGAAAGATAAAGAAACATCTATTTTCCTGTCCACTTCTGTGCAGATGGACTGGTAGGAAAATTACTTTTCCAGTAAGAAGAAGGTCATGGATTTAGATTGTCTTGTCCTCTTAACAGTGGAATCAATACAAAGGCCAGGAAATCCGATTCATTGTGGGTGGAAAGGAAAGATGGGTTATATTCTGGCACCCTGACTATGTAGAAGGCTGGACTCTGAGAAGGGGTCGGGAGGATAGATGAGATAAAACAACCTGTTGATGAGTTTTTAAATAGAAACTAATTACACCATCAATCCTGTTTGGGAGCTGAGCAATCTCCCCCCCTGTAATTGATTTATCTGAATAGTGCCTGCTTCTGCTGATGTATGAATAAGAGAGGAGAGAGAGAGAGATGAGGAAAAAAGATAGGGTCTGTGACGATTATAGAATTTTAGGTAACAATTAATTGTCATGCGAATGACCACAGTCATTGTCATAATTGTCTTTTTTGTTGAAAAATGTTTTGAGCTTGTAATGGATATCTGAATATTAGCTATGACATACCTACTAAATACAACAGCATTAGTGACACCCCTATCTCAAAAAGGAATGGTTTGGACCGCTTGAAAGGTTTGGAACCGTGCCGTTCTGCTCGGAAAATGACTACCAAATGTACCCACTTCATGTAAAAAGACTATTATCTACTCGAATAGAAAAGTTGATAATTGTTGGTTACAGGATTATACAATAACTGTGCCAGCCCTAACTAACATATGACATTTAATACTCAAAATACATAATGAGACTAGAATTGCAAAGTGCTACTATTAATCATAACAATATCCCTAATCACAATGGTAAGAGTATAGTCCTCCCTGTGAATGTTAACTTCATAATCATGTTATTACTAACGGTCATGTAAATGCAGTACCCAATCATAATCAATGCTTGTTTATTGCATTTTAAAGACTAAATGATGTTAAAGGGTTTTTTTATTTTAAATCGACGAACAGGAGTCAAGAACTTCTGTCACCTAGTCTACTTGTGTACGCAGCAGGCAAACATGTAAATGAGTTTATGGTAAACAAAAGGTAATCTAATCAATCCTGGTTGGAAGAAAAATAACCTTCCTTCTGGTTTCTGATGTGCTATTTTTTATTTCATGTTGTTGCCGACCTTGCTCACTTACAGTGGGGGGAAAAAGTATTTGATCCCCTGCTGATTTTGTACGTTTGCCCACTGACAAAGAAATGATCAGTCTATAATTTTAATAGTAGATTTATTTGAACAGTGAGAGACAGAATAACAACAAAAATATCCAGAAAAACGCATGTCAGAAATGTTATAAATTGATTTGCATTTTAATGAGGGAAATAAGTATTTGACCCCATCTCAATCAGAAAGATTTCTGGCTCCCAGGTGTCTTTTATACAGGTAACGAGCTGAGATTAGGAGCACACTCTTAAAGGGAGTGCTCCTAATCTCAGTTTGTTACATGTAAAAAAGACACCTGTCCACAGAATCAATCAATCAATCAATCAATCAATCAGATTCCAAACTCTCCACCATGGCCAAGACCAAAGAGCTCTCCAAGGATGTCAGGGACAAGATTGTAGACCTACACAAGGCTGGAATGGGCTACAAGACCATCGCCAAGCAGCTTGGTGAGAAGGTGACAACATTTGGTGCGATTATTCGCAAATGGAAGAAACACAAAAGAACTGTCAATATCCCTCGGCCTAGGGCTCCATGCAAGATCTCACCTCGTAGAGTTGCAATGATCATGAGAACGGTGAGGAATCAGCCCAGAACTACACGGGAGGATCTTGTCAATGATCTCAAGGCAGCTGGGACCATAGTCACCAAAAAAACAATTGGTAACACACTACGCCATGAAGGACTGAAATCCTGCAGCGCCCGCAAGGTCCCCCTGCTCAAGGATACATATACATGCCCGTCTGAAGTTTGCCAATGAACATCTGAATGACTCAGAGGACAACTGGTGAAAGTGTTGTGGTCAGATGAGACCAAAATGGAGCTCTTTGACATCAACTCAACTCGCTGTGTTTGGAGGAGGAGGAATGACCCCAAGTACACCATCTCCACCGCCAAACATGGAGGTGGAAACATTATGCTTTGGGGGTGTTTTTCTGCTAAGGGGACAGGACAACTTCACCGCATCAAAGGGACGATGGACGGGGCCATGTACCGTCAAATCTTGGGTGAGAACCTCCTTCCCTCAGCCAGGGCATTGAAAATGGGTCGTGGATGGGTATTCCAGCATGACAATGACCCAAAACACATGGCCAAGGCAACAAAGGAGTGGCTCAAGAAGAAGCACATTAAGGTCCTGGAGTGGACTAGCCAGTCTCCAGACCTTAATCCCATAGAAAATCTGTGGAGGGAGCTGAAGGTTCGAGTTGCCAAACGTCAGCCTCGAAACCTTAATGACTTGGAGAAGATCTGCAAAGAGGAGTGGGACAAAATCCCTCCTGAGATGTGTGCAAACCTGGTGGCCAACTACAAGAAACGTCTGACCTCTGTGATTGCCAACAAGGGTTTTGCCACCAAGTACTAAGTCATGTTTTGCAGAGGGGTCAAATACTTATTTCCCTCATTAAAAGGCAAATCATTTTATAACATTTTTTACTTACATTTTTCTGGATTTTTTTTGTTGTTATTCTGTCTCTCACTGTTCAAATAAACCTACTATTAAAATTATAGACTGATAATTTCTTTGTAAGTGGGCAAACGTACAAAATCAGCAGGGGATCAAATACTTTTTTCCCCCCACTGTATCTGAGACATTAGTATTCCACAGTGCGGCTAAACCACCTGCAGATTGACGTACACTTGACCTCTATATATGAATATTCCACTTAATATGAACACACAGCACATGAACACACACATACATTTACACACACAGAAACAAATGCACGCACACACAAACAAAACGCACACAACCTACTCACTGACAACCTTATATTTCTTTACTCTTATTATTATCTATCCGGATGCCTACTCTCTTTACCTTGCCTTCATGTATATATCAACCGCAAGTAGCTCGTACATTGATCTGGTACTCCCTGTATATAGCTCCCCATTGATCTGGTACTCCCTGTATATAGCTCCCCTTTGATCTGGTACTCCCTGTATATAGCTCCCCTTTGATCTGGTACTCCCTGTATATAGCTCCCCATTGATCTGGTACTCCCTGTATATAGCTCCCCATTGATCTGGTACTCCCTGTATATAGCTCCCCATTGATCTGGTACTCCCTGTACATAGCGCCACAATGATCTGGTACTCCCTGTATATAGCTCCCCATTGATCTGGTACTCCCTGTATATAGCTCCCCATTGACCTGGTACTCCCTGTATATAGCTCCCCATTGATCTGGTACTCCCTGTATATAGCTCCCCATTGATCTGGTACTCCCTGTATATAGCTCCCCATTGATCTGGTACTCCCTGTATATAGCTCCCCATTGATCTGGTACTCCCTGTATATAGCTCCCCATTGATCTGGTACTCCCTGTATATAGCTCCCCATTGATCTGGTACTCCTTGTATATAGCTCCCCATTGATCTGGTACTCCCTGTATATAGCTCCCCATTGATCTGGTACTCCCTGTATATAGCTCCGCATTGATCTGGTACTCCCTGTATATAGCTCCCCATTGATCTGGTACTCCCTGTATATAGCTCCGCATTGATCTGGTACTCCCTGTATATAGCTCCGCTTGTACTCCCTGTATATGGCTCCGCATTGATCTGGTACTCCCTGTAAATGGCTTATTTGATTCCTCTTTTGTTCGTTACTATTTAAAACTAATATATATATATATAATAATAATAATAATTCAACTCGGCATCTTTGGGAACGGTTGGGAATTTCAATGTAAAGTCTACACCAGTTGTATTCGGTGTATGTGATAAATAACATTTGAACAACCCACTTAGCTGTAACAGTGAGGGTTCCTGGGGGCCTCAGACTTACCGATGTTGAGGTTGTTTAGATGTGGAGTCAACACTCCATCTGGGTAGACTTTGATCATGAGGAAGATGTCAGTGGCTGCAGTCCCCTGTGTGGAGTCCAGTGTAGCTGGTACCAGTGTTTCCTCGACTGGCGTGTAGGGCTTCACCACCTCACTGTCTACACATATAGCATTAACATTAGCAATGAATTACATGGGATGCTATGGGATTAGCGGTAGCCCAGATATAGCGTTAGCCAACTGTCTACACATTTCATAAGACTTGCTTTTCTCTGAAGGCCAGGAAGGAGCTGGTACGATGTACATTACTGGTGGTTTTAGATTTTATTTTTTTAGTTTTATATATGCTTCAACCACTACCCTGAGGCTTCAACCACTACCCTGAGGCTTCAACCACTACCCTGAGGCTTCAACCACTACCCTGAGAGCAATTGATTCAGTATAGCATACGGCCCTCATGTTCACTACCAATCAAAAACATCATTGTGATCTCTACAGTGCTGTTGGCTGGTCGTCATTGTCCTTGCATAGGCTTGAACACTGGTATACACTGATTTATAAGGCCATATTGGGTAAAATGACACCATCTGTAAAAAAATAAAAGAATGTTATTTTTTTTAAATTTTTTTTAATCAGCTCAGTAAATATTTATCAATTACGGTCACATTCTCATTTGCTTTTAACAGTACCAAGAATTAGAATAGGTCATGTTGGAAATAGTTTTAGTTACTCAACTCAGTGGTCCTGGAATTCTCAAAAATGTGATGATCTAGTCATGTTGGTGGAGGTTAAACACTTGGTCGATGTAAATATAGAAGCGTGTAATTGTCTTTAGGACAGCTGTTTCTTTTGTTATGACATTTGTGTTTCTTTATGTAATAGTTGTACTGTATGTGTATCTATAGTTTTGTTCAGGGTTGTGTTAGTGTATCCAAGCTGCTGTTGGACCAGGTCTTGCTTGAAAAATTTATTTTTATCTCAATGAGAAACGCATGTATAAATAAAGGTTAAATAAAATTAAAAAAATGTAGCATAGGGATTAGCTCTAGCTTAGTTGTAGCATTAGCATGGATCTATAAGCTAGGCCTTACCGTGGATGAGGGCCTTGAGGTAGATGTGTTTCCCAACTGGCACGTGCATGAGTGTCCCTAGAGGGAGTTGTAACCGGAACACCCAGGTGTCGTGTGTGACCTCCGTCTTAGAAACTAACATACACTCCCTGTAGAAGATCGCTGCAGAGAGAGAGAGTGAATAACTAACATGTGATTTTGGTTAATAGGGGAATGTAATAAAATCAATTCAGAAGACTGATGAATAAACATCTCTTTGGATGTGTCTGAAATGGCATTCTGGCTATTTCGTCTTTTCTCGATTCCTCACTTCCTCTCTCCTTGCCGCCTCCTCAAAACGCATTGGAGGAGAAAGTACAAGGTCCCTCCCCTCTTACATTCTCCTCCAAAGCGTTTTGAGAAGAAGGTGAGGAGTGAGGCTGTGAGGAATCAAGGAATGACGTATTGGAAAAGAGCCCCTATTCATACCTCGATCTTTCATCCTGAAGAGAGAATCATGGAATTCCAGTGGTTCACCAAGCTCCTCCCACTTTCCTTTGGCTGCTTTACGCATGCTGACCTGAATCTTCCCCACAGCACACGCTGTGTGAACTGTACCAGCATAGCGAGAGAGCGAGAGGGAGAAAGATGGGGAGGGAGGGATCGAGGGAGGGAGTTGGTAAACGTTAACAGTTAGTCAGCTTTAGCTTATGAAAAGACATCAGACCAGAAAATGTTCTCCTTACCAGCAACGCTTCCATCTACTTCTTGGGCTAAACCTGAAAAAGAGAGACTCCTAGTGAGTTGTTTACCAGAAATTAATATAAAATCAAATTCATCACCCCATTTACAGAGAGATAGAGAAGGAAAGAGAGACAGAGTAAGAGAGAGACAGACAGACAGACAGACAGAGGGGGAGAGAGATAAACCGATAGAGGGTTTAGTGGACATGGGCACAGTGTTTATTTCCTCTGGTTGACACAGTCAATATTTCCCTCCAACATTAATAAGCCAGTGATAAACACTGGACAGTAATTGTGTCAAGTCCTCCAGGCTGGAACACAGATGGAGAAATAAGCCTTGACAGCAATCAATAATATAATTACAGCTGATAATGGACTAGGTCTGTGATGGTCATGGAATTTTAGATGATGATAATTGGCCAGCTAAAATGGCCATGGTCACCGTAACAACCGTTCGAAGTTTCCTCGCGTTGTTAACTGTCCATGTTACGGCAGAAATGTCGGCTGTCCCGTCTTCAGTCAGCTGTTCGTTCAACACCACAACAAAAAATAAAATTAAAATGTGCGTATATTTTTTTAAGGGGGTCTTCATCAGTTAAAGGGTAAAGGTAATTATGCCAGCTCTAGGGTACACGATAGCGTTGTGACAAATGTAAAAAATGTCTAAATGTTTAAACTGCAATTGGTATTGTTTAAACGATAAGAAAAACATCATAAAACTATTCACAATGCAGAGATGGTGCTGCGTATGACCGCCAGCGGGCAATGCAATTAAAACTAACGCAGTCATGGCAACCCAGAGACTGTAAAAGATATGGACGAAGCAAATCGATAACATCAGCCCATTGTTTCCTATGAGAATGCTCAGTGGCGCATTTGAAGATCAGAAAGTGCATATTCAGCAAGTCACCATCTTGCTTCACGGAGGAGTTTTTGGAAAAATTGCATGTGCACTTTGAGCTAGTCTAAGAAGTGTACTGTAATGCAGGTGTAATAAAGATAATCTAACGTTTTACCTAATGATATATAAGGAGGGCATTTGCACAACATGTTTCACAACAGCACACAACAAAATTCCAGAGACATATTGAGCAACCAACTGATACCAATCACGACCACACCCAGAGACTGATGGCGGACTAAGCACTCACACAAAAATGTCAAGACATGAAAGCACCCTAGCCACACGAACTGACCACTGGTGTAAAGAACAACATTCCATGAATATCGCAAGCACCCAGACACGAATTACCAGAAATACACCCACACACACACACACACACACACTTAGGTGTGTTGGACTCCGAGGACAAAGGACACTGCCAAGGGCCAATGGGAAGTCGACACCACCTGGAGAGTGGACCGTCCGTCCACTCATCGACCAGTCAGGAGAGCGGACCTACTAGACTCAACGTCAACACACTGTTATTTCATTGTATAAATTGGATGTACACTATGTTTCGGGGCTCTCTTCTGCTAGTTCCCTATGAGCTAAACGAAGGAGTCCGTGCACGCTTTGCCAAATATCTTTGTCTCATAATAAACTGCCTTACTATAAACTGAATCACCCGGTCCAGCGTCTTGACTTGTCTCCTTCTCAAATAACTAATCATCAACACAGGCTAGCTCAGTGCTGCCTCCTCTCATTAATTAAGTATCTCAAGTTGAAGGCCGACCGAGGAACTGCAGGCTGCCTTTAGCAACTGCAGTTGAAGTCCGAAGTTTACATAAACTAGTTTTAATGACTCCAACCTAAGTGTTGCAACTGCTCCACACATTTCTTGTTAACAAACTATAGTTTTGGCAAGTCGGTTAGGACATGTACTTTGTGCATGACACAAGACATTTTTCGAACAATTGTTTACAGACAGATTATAAGACTTATAATTCACTGTATCACAATTCCAGAGGGTCAGAAGTTTACATACACTAAGTTGACTGTGCCTTTAAACAGCTTAGAAAATTCCAGAAAATGATGTCATGGCTTTAGAAGTTCTGATTGGCTAATGGACATCATTTCAGTCAATTGGAGGTGTACCTGTGGATGTATTTCAAGGCCTACCTTCAAACTCAGTGCCTCTTTGCTTGACATCACAGGAAAATCAAAAGAAATCAGCAAAGAAATTGTAGACCTCCACAAGTCTGGTTCATCCTTGGGAGCAATTTCCAAATGCCTGAAGGTACCACATTCATCTGTACAAACAATAGTACGCAAGTATAAACAGCATGGGACCATGCAGCCATCACACTGCTCAGAAAGGAGACGCGTTCTGTCTCCTAGAGATGAACGTACTTTGGTGCGAAAAGTGCATATCAATCCCAGAACAACAGCAAAGGACCTTGTGAAGATGCTTGGAGGAAACAGGTACACAAGTATCTATATCCACAGTAAAACGAGTCCTATATCGACATAACCTGATAGGCCGCTCAGCAAGGAAGTAGTCACTGCTCCAAAACCGCCGTAAAAAAGCCAGACTACAGTTTGCAACTGCACATGGGGACAAAGATCGTATTTTTTGGAGAAATATTCTCTGGTCTGATGAAACAGAAATATAACTGTTTGGCCAAAATGACCATCGTTATGTTTGGAGGAAAAAGGGGAGGCTTGAAAGCCAAAGAACACCATCCCAACCGTGAAGCACGGGCGTGGCAGCATCATGTTGTGGGGGTGCTTTGCTGCAGGAGGGACTGGTGCACTTCACAAAATAGATGGCATCATGAGGCAGAAAAATTATGTGGATATATTGAAGCAACATCTCAAGACATCAGTCAGGAAGTTAAAGCTTGGTCGCAAATGGGTCTTCCAAATGGACAATAACCCCAAGCATACTTCCAAAGTTGTGGCAAAATGGCTTAAGGAAAACAAAGTCAAGGTATTGGAGTGGCCATCACAAAGCCCTGACCTCAATCCCATAGAAAATTTGTGGGCAGAACTGAAAAGCGTGTGCGAGCAAGGAGGCCTACAAACCTGACTCAGTTACACCAGCTCTGTCAGGAGGAATGGGCCAAAATTCACCCAACTTATTGTGGAAAGCTTGTGGAAGGCTACCCGAAACATTTGACCCAAGTTAAACAATTTAAAGGCAATGCTACCAAATACTAATTGAGTGTATGTACACTTCTGACCCACTGGGAATGTGATGAAAGAAATAAAGCTGAAATTAATCCTTCTCGCTACTATTATTCTGACATTTCACATTTTTAAAATAAAGTGGTATTCCTAACTGTCCTAAGACAGGGAATTAAATGGATTAAATGTCAGGAATTGTGAAAAACTGAGTTTAAATGTACACTGCTCAAAAAAATTAAGGGAACACAAACAACACATCCTAGATCTGAATGAATGAAATAATCTTATTAAATACTTTTTTCTTTACATAGTTGAATGCGCTGACAACAAAATCACACAAACATCCAATTTATCAACCCATGGAGGTCTGGATTTGGAGTCACACTCAAAATTCAAGTGGAAAACCACACTACAGGCTGATCCAACGTTGATGTAATGTCCTTAAAACAAGTCAAAATGAGGCTCAGTGGTGTGTGTGGCCTCCACATGCCTGTATGACCTCCCTACAACGCCTGGGCATGCTCCTGATGAGGTGGCGGATAGTCTCCTGAGGGATCTCCTCCCAGACCTGGACTAAAGCATCCGCCAACTCCTGGACAGTCTGTGGTGCAACGTGGCGTTGGTGGATGGAGCGAGACATGATATCCCAGATGTGCTCAATTGGATTCAGGTCTGGGGAACGGGCGGGCCAGTCCATAGCATCAATGCCTTCCTCTTGCAGGAACTGCTGACACACTCCAGCCACATGAGGTCTAGCATTGTCTTGCATTAGGAGGAACCCAGGGCCAACCGCACCAGCATATGGTCTCACAAGGGGTCTGAGGATCTCATCTCGGTACCTAATGGCAGTCAGGCTACCTCTGGCGAGCACATGGAGGGCTGTGCGGCCCCCCCAAAGAAATGCCACCCCACACCATGACTGACCCACCGCCAAACCGGTCATGCTGGAGGATGGTGCAGGCAGCAGAACGTTCTCCACGGCGTCTCCAGACTGTCACATCTGTCATGTGCTCAGTGTGAACCTGATTTCATCTGTGAAGAGCACAGGGCGCCAGTGGCGAATTTGCCAATCTTGGTGTTCTCTGGCAAATGCCAAACGTCCTGCACGGTGTTGGGCTGTAAGCACAATCCCCACCTGTGGACGTCGGGCCCTCATACCACCCTCATGGAGTCTGTTTCTGACCGTTTGAGCAGACACATGCACATTTGTGGCCTGCTGGAGGTCATTTTGCAGGGCTCTGGCAGTGCTCCTCCTGCTCCTCCTTGCACAAAGGCAGACGTAGCGGTCCTGCTGCTGGGTTGTTGCCCTCCTACGGCCTCCTCCACGTCTCCTGATGTACTGGCCTGTCTCCTGGTAGCGCCACCATGCTCTGGACACTACGCTGACAGACACAGCAAACCTTCTTACCACAGCTCCCATTGATGTGCCATCCTGGATGAGCTGCACTACCTGAGCCACTTGTGTGGGTTGTAGACTCCGTCTCATGCTACCACTAGAGTGAAAGCACCGCCAGCATTCAAAAGTGACCAAAACATCAGCCAGGAAGCATAGGAACTGAGAAGTGGTCTGTGGTCACCACCTGCTGAACCACTCCTTTATTAGGGGTGTCTTGCTTATTGCCTATAATTTCCACCTGTCGTCTATTCCATTTGCACAACAGCATGTGAAATGTATTGTCAATCAGTGTTGCTTCCTAAGTGGACAGTTTGATTTCACAGAAGTGTGATTGACTTGGAGTTACATTGTGTTGTTTAAGTGTTCCCTTTATTTTTTTGAGCAGTGTATTTGGCTACGGTGTATGTAAACTTCTGACTTCAACTGTAAATGATCCTTCTAACTCGTCTCTGTGCAATTTTAATACCAGTATATAGTAAAATATGGCATACCGCCCATCCCAACCTTATGTCCCACTTCTCATCAATGTGAGATTTCGTTGCAGTGACGATGTAAGACCACGTGTTCATAGATGTCCAACAATGTATTTCGCTGCACCTGTGATAACATCTGCAAATCTGTGGTCGCGACCAATAAACTTTGATTTGATGTTGTTAACGCAACGTATGAGGTGTTTGACTTTGAGAGCTCGCGTTTTGTACTTTGCAGAGGAATCATTGTACAATTTCTCCATCTGGGCCATCACGGTTGTTCGATATGGCATCTTGTAGTCTGGTTCTAGATATGCCATCAGGGCAGTGAAGCCAATATCCTCTACCATTGAAAATAGCTGCATATCAACTGCAATCATTTCTGTAATCAACGCTGGGATTTTCTCACTCCATCCCTTATCGCACTTCTTTCGTGTGAAGACTGAAGAGCCTGTCTAATGTCTGTTGTTGGGGGCCTGCGCTGCTGCTGCCAGCAACGGTTTGGGTGTCAAGGTGCCTCCCTTTCAGACGGTTAAGCATTGCACCTGTACTGCCACTGTAGCTTAATTCTACCTCGCAAAGTTTGCGTTTCATCACCTTCTCAAAGTATTGCCATACAGGACTTCGCTGCTGTCACGTCCCTGTCATTTTCCCGACTGTTAACGACGAAGTTCAGAGAGCTTTATATCTCCTCCTACTAATGTTACAGCATTGTTGCGTTAGGCATGTTCCCTTTATGATGATGATCGGGGCCTGTTAGTGCTAGTTGTGATAACTGCACTGTGTGACTTACATTTTATGGGAGGAAATAAGAAAAATATAATAGTAAACAGTTTTCGGTTAACAATGCCAATTTGGTTTAAACGTTCACACCCCTAGTACAGGATGGTTAGAGAGAAAAGAAAGAGTTTGGCTGTAATAGATGGATAAAAGAAAGGAGATTGAAAGAGGCGGCTATGACAACTCACTTACGTTGACGCAGCATGTAGGACATTTTCCCCAGAAGAACTTCCACCCGTAGAACACCATCTTGCAGGTCAACTATGGTACAGCCAGAGTTGGGGAGCTGAGATAGGAGAGGGGGTAAAAGAGAGGAGAGAAAATAAGGGAGAAGAAGGAAAGAGGTGAGAGAAAAGAGGGGTGGGCGGTGAGGTTAAAGAACAATTACTGCACATTCTGGCTCACATTTCACTCAAATCTTGCCATTTAAAAATTGCAAAGCGGGGATGTTTACCTTCCGTTTGGTGAAAACCACAATATTGACTGTGACATCAGTTTGAAACCAGTCATACCTAAAAAAAAACAATGCACAGATACAGTATGTTCATTACCTTCTCACATCTATCTATCACACCTCACATCCTCCAGTCTGTCACCATTCTCAATATCATAACAGTTGTTCTTGTTGTTTTGTGAGCGTACCTGGGCCGGGCGTCTTTGGGTTGGGGTGGTGGCGGGGCGGCTGAGGGTTGCAGTGATGAGGGTGAGGGAGGGATGAGGAAAGCAGGAGGGAGCATGAAGGTGGGCGAAGGAGGGGGGGCTTGACCTGAGGAGAGAGAGAGAGAGAGACAAGAGTGAGGACTCTGATTTCAGCCACATAGAATATAGAACACCCACACACAAATACCAGACACTACAGAACAATCACAGGGTTTTTTTTGTGTGCATTATTCTTATTGTTATTTTGTACATTACCATTTAAATGAGTGATGGTGTCCTTTATCACAGACTTAGCTGTGGAAACAAATTAGAAAGGGTCAAAAAACATCATGCATGAAAGAGAGAATACGGTGCATTAAAGTCCTGAGACAGAGGGATTGTGTGTTCCTGTACCTTTAAGAGCAGTGCTGGCCTTCACAGCCATCCTCCCTACCAGACACTCCTTTAGCATGGACTCATAGTTCACCCAACGGTGAACCTGCTCATATGGCCACAGATACAGGGACAAAGGCAGACAGGGAGAAAGTGAGCAAGAGAGCTTAGACACGCACGGCATCACAACACACATTATGTGCTTTAATGTTTTGAACTTGTGTGTTTTAACATGTGAACTTCCAAGGTAGTCCTTTAACTCGGGAAAGTCCAACGAGAGCTGACCTGGTCAAAAAGGTCTGTTCCGTCTATCCCAGCTGCCTTCATCAGTTCCTCTTCTCCTCCAGGGTGGAAATCCATGTAGGGGCTCACATTATAAACCATGCCTGAGACACACACAGGAAATAATAGTATGTATTCACAAAATACTCACAAAATGCACAATACATTTATTTATATCTGTATATTAGGGCTAACTCGTGTATGTGGGCCCACTCACACCGACAAATATAACAGTGAATTCAGAAAATACATTCAAAGAAATGGTTATGAACGCTTAAACTATGAACTACACACATTGTAATGTATGGTGTTGAGGGGGAGGTGAAGGCTGTGCCCAGCCTCCAATGCTTTCTGTAGAAAGCCTTCTCACAACATAAAGACACATGCCCTACTCAAAGACATTATCCCAGCAAACACAACATTTTCCTCCCAACATAAGGACCTGGCCGAGTTACTGACCCTGAAAACAGACACGGTCTCAAGGAAAACACTGTGTATGAGAGGAGAAGGTATGTACACCACAGGGAACCTTGATTTGTGTATATAATCACCAATTACTGTCTTATAGCCTACTGATATTAAATTGGTTAGCTAATGCCTTCATCACACATCTCTATGGGAGTGCTGATGAGTGCGATCAACAAATCTGAAAACATGAATAACAAATGAGACATGATGATAATGGCATCAGTATACGGTTGTTTAATTCCATATTTCTTCTCTACAACCTACTGCTGCTGCTGGGTGTTGTTATTTGTTGTTTTAAGGACTGATTATCAAATAAGTACTAAAAAATGATTGCTGTATGCCAAGCATATGTGAGTGTATGAGTTTGGGTAAGAGAGAGAGGTAATAGGGAGGGAAGAGAGAAAGAGAGGCATACAGCGGGAGGGAGGGCGCCACCTGTTCTGCTCTGAAACAGAAGAAGTGGACAGAGTCCTAGTCACTAAAGCCTGCATAATCTTCCTTCACATCAAATTTAATTAAGCTTTATTACTCAATGTCCTTTGACAAATGAACCCACTCCATGACTACCAATGACTGCATTTAATCTCAATGACGCACATGTGGAAATGAGAGGATGAAATGTGTTAGATTCCTTCCGAAAGTGATTCCTCACGAAACCCAGACAAAAAAAGACCATGATTTTGGGGATTTCACTCTATGTAAGAGCCTTCGGAAAGTATTCAGAGCCCTTGACTTTTCCACATTTTGTTATGTTACAGCCTTATTTTAAAATGTTTTTTTCCCTAATCAATCTACACACAATACCAGATAATTACAAAGCAATAACAGGTTTGTAGAAATGTTTGCAAATGTATTACAAATACAAAACTGAAATATCACATTTACATAAGTATTCAGACCCTTTACTCAGTACTTTGTTGAGGCACCTTTGGCAGCGATTACAGCCTTGAGTCTTCTTGGGTATGACGCTACAAGCTTGGCACACCTGTATTTGGGGAGTTTCTCCCATTCTACTCTGCAGGTTGGATTCTCAAGCTCTGTCAGGTTGGATTGGGAGCGTCGCTGCACAGCTATTTTCAGGTCTCTCCAGAGATGTTCGATCGAGTTCAAGTCCGGGCTCTGGCAGGGCTACTCAAGGACATTCAGAGACTTGTCCTGAAGCCACTCCTGCATTGTCTTGGCTGTGTGCTTAGGGTCTTTGTCCTGTTGGAAGGTCAACCTTCGCCCCAGTCTGAAGTCCTGAGCGCTCTGGAGCAGGTTTTCCTCAAGGATCTCTTTGCTCCATACATCTTTTTCTTGATCCTGACTAGTCTCCCATTCCCTGCCGCTGAAAAACATCCCCACAGCATGATGCTGCCACCACCATGCTTCACCATAGGGATGGTGTCAGGTTTCCTCCAGAACTCCAAAGAGTTCAATCTTGGTTTCATCAGACCAGAGAATCTTGTTTCTCATGGTCTGAGAATCCTTTAGGTGCCTTTTGACAAACACCAAGTGGCCTGTCATGTGCTTTTTACAGAGGAGTGGCTTCCGTCTGGCCACTCTACCATAAAGGCCTGATTGGTGGAGTGCTGATGAGATGGTTGTCCTTCTGGAAGGTTCTCCCATCTCCACAGAGGAACTCTGGAGCTCTGTCAGAGTGACCATTGGGTTCTTGGTCAGGGAGGTGACCAAGGCCCTTCCCCCCCGATTGCTTAGTTTGGCCGGATGATCAGCTGTAGGAAGAGTCTTGGTGGTTCCAAACTTCTTCCATTTAAGAATGATGGAGGCCACTGTGTTCTTGGGGACATTCAATGCAGCAGACTGTTTTGGGTTACCAATCCCCAGATCTGTGCCTCGACACAATCCTGTCTCGGAGCGCCACAGACAATTCCTTTCGAACTCATGGTTTGGTTTTGGCTCTGACATGCACTGTCAACTGTGGGACCTTATATAGACAGGTGTGTGCCTTTCCAAATCATGTCCAATCAATTGAATTTACCACAGACTGACTACAATCAAATTGTAGAAACATCTCAATGATGATCAATGGAAACAGGATGCACCCGAGTTCAATTTTGAGCCTCATAGGAAAGGGTCTGAATATTTATTTAAATAAGATATGTTTTATATTTTTTATACATTTGCAAACATTTCTTCAAACCTACTTCACTATCATTATGAGGCATTGTGTGTAGATTGTTTTTTTTCCCTCATCAATGTAATCCATTCTAGAATAAGGCTGTAACGTAACAAAATGCACTGTAATAGTCCTTTGGAGGAAGGATTGTTGACAGACTTGACATTTGTATTTAAAACCATAATTGAGAAATGATTTATCAGAGTTGGCATATTATGACATTTTGTCCTAACTTAGGCCTCCTTTAAGACTCCATTGTGGTTCATCTGTAGGTGCTACAAAGCAAACATTGGGGTCATATGAAGCTATACTGCCTTCTCTGCAATATGAGTAGTATTTTTATTTCAAGAACTTTTTCTTTACATTAACTTATGAATATTGAAAAATATAAACATGATATTGAAATTGGCAAATGTTTTAATATATGGTTGAACATAATATACTCTACAGGCTTAGCAAAGTTCAAGAGTGGGATCTCTGCTACTTTAAGAGTTATTACCCAATTTTTAAACATTAACAAAAGAGTGAATGTGAAAATGTATTCAAAATGGTGATTTGCAGGATGTGCAATGATACAAGTAAAAGGAGGGCTGTGATTGGTTACAATGCTGAACTATGCCAATTATTTTTTTAAAGGGCCATAACTTTAAAACTAGCAGAGATCCCAGTCTGGAACTTTGATATGCCTGTAGAGTATATAATGTTCAACAATATATTGCATTTTTAAGCATATTTTCTCTATTCATGTTGTATGATTAAATACTCATAAATGAATGGAAGACATTTTTTTGTGAAATCAAAATACTACTCATATTACAGAGCAAGTGGTAAAGCTTCATATGAAACACATTTTTGCTTTGTATTGCAGCATCGACAGGTTAAACATTATTGGCTATTAAAGGAGGCCTGGGTAAGGCAAAATGTAATAAATATGCCACCTTTGATGAACTATTTCTCAATTATGATTTGAGAGACAAATATCAAATACAATCTTTCCTTGAAAGGACTATTCTATGGATTACATTTCGTAGAAATCCCCCAAATCATGGCATTTGTTTTGTCTGGGTTTCGTGAGGAATCACTCAATTACGACTACGGAAGGTGGAGAGAAGAATTGTGTACAGATAGTATGTGGCTACTGTGTGTGTATGTGTACTTTTCACATTTATTTTCCTGAACAATTTAAGTAATACCCCAGTTTCTCCAACTCTAGCCCTGGAGAGGCATTGAGCCCTTGATTAGTTAAATCTAGTGTGTTAGCACTGGGCTTAAACAAAAACCTGCAAAACGCCAGGACCAGTGTTGTGTGTGTGTATACAGTATAGGGCTAGCTTGTGTCACCTCGTATGCAGGTCCAACAGTCGTGCCGTGTGTTGTGTTTTTGCAGCTCCTCCTCCGTGACGTCTATGAGTCTACCTCTCAGCCCTGTCAGGTCTCGGCCACTCTTAGCCACACGGATCCAGTCCATCAGACTGTGGCCAGGCTTCAATGCTACCTGAAACAACATGGAAGAACAGCCCTCACAGTCACAAAAGGTGGTATCATGATAATACAGCTTTACACTTACAGTTCAGTAAAGAGTAAAGTGGTGTCAAAGGGTGTGGCATGATGACAATCAATTTAAGGTTGACTTTGCAGACAGGGTTTTCTAACTCAATTTAAAATTGGACTACAGCACAGAACATTTACATAGTAGGACCACAATAGTCTAACCCATTGATGGGTCATCAACATTATGTATGATATAAAGGCATAACTCTCACACACAATCATGTCGTCAACTACCGGTACAGTACCTTGTTCCTGCCGGACTGACCGGCTGGAGCAACACGCTGCTGAGAGCTGGCTGCAGGGAACGACTGGGATGGGACGTTCAGCATCGCGACTCTTCGAAAGCAGGCCAAATTCTGAAGGAATCCTGTATAAGACGGGCCTTCGATTAACACGACAATAAAGGACAAACTCTTGGGGTTGTGAACCACTGTGAAATTATGTTTCCGTTGTGTCATAAGAAACACATTTCCCTGAAGTGACACTAGTTGAGTAATTTAGCTAACTAGCTAGCTGACTGGCTAGCACCCCGGAAGAGCAATTTCACAACAAAACGCCCAAATATGTCCATAATATCAGACATATGAAATAACCGGTGAGATGGATCTCGACCGAACAAAATGACACTTACAATACACTGTTCGTACAAAAATATTTGACTATGAAAACAACACCTATTTGGCGTTGTCACTGTTAAAAACTACATTCCCGCGGTAGCTGCAGATGATGTCGCGATATGATGATGAAATGGGCAAAACACTTAAAGTAAAACTGTATCCAAAATACCTAGAGCGCCATCTAGTGTAAAGATACATCTCAACAGTCGCCCTGATACAGTACAAAGCGCCCCGAAAATTTCAGAAGACGATGTAAATAAATGTAAAATAGGACTCATATTTATGTTTTTATAGGGTGTCTTTTAGGCAATATAAATGTGAGTATTTGGAAATGCTAAATGGTAACTTAGAACACGTAGCCTACCTGGTATGAAACCAGAGAAAAAAATGGTCACAATAGAAACATATTTCGCTCTTCCTCCATCTCCCTCCTCCTCGTCCTCCTCCGAATCTTCGTTGGAATGATTTAACATCAAAATATGTTAATAATTGCCATAGACACAGTTATTTTGTCACAATTCAGAAACGTGATTATCCCATGTATCACATGAGCCTTGTACGTACAATGAATGGCCTATTGCAAAACGATATAAAAAGACGGCTTGAGTTAATTTACATGACCAACCAGCGTCAGTGTAGGGATAGTTCTACGTCCCTACGTAATCTGATTAGACAAATCTCACTAAAAGGATTCCAAGGTGGGAATAGTTTCTTCTTGACACGTGACTTCAAAATAAAAGCCCAATGTACATGGACTCTATTTTACCTGTATTTTAAACTCATTATTTAATAATGAATGCGATTTTTTGGGAATGGCTGAAACAGCTCCCTTTTTTCATTCACACACACACACACACACACACACACACACACACACACACACACACACACACACACACGCACGCACGCACGCACGCACGCACGCACGCACGCACGCACGCACGCGCACACACACACACACACACACAGACTTACACACACACACACACACATTCGGTAGATGCGTGAGAGAGCTGCTGAGTGGCCAGTTGGGCAGTAATGGAGGGAAGCTTGTGCTGACGAGAGCAACACCTGGACACAGCAGGAGTCCAGGAAGGACGGACATGGGATGGGTAACAGGCAGAGTCATTCAGGCCAACCGAAACCAGTTTTTCTCTCTCTCTCTCTCTCACACACACACACACACACACACACACACACACACACACACACACACACACACACACACACACACACACACACACACACACACACACACACACACACACACACACACACACACACGTACATGCAAGCTTCCTGTGCCTTTTGTCAGGTTTTATAAAGTTAATACACTTTAGTTAATAGTTAATAGACTGTTCATTTTGGGTAAGAAGTGGAGCAAATAGTTACTCTGTGCATACTTTTTTATTAGTGGAATGGTAGTTGGCTAATATTAAAAGTATGGCCATAGTAATCCAAAAGGTGGCAGTGCAACCATGAGCCTGAGTCTCTCTGCTGGTACACTGTTCTGTAAGGTGTTCTGTAGGTGGCAGTGCAACCAGGAGCCTGAGTCTCTCTGCTGGTACACTGTTCTGTAAGGTGTTATATAGGTGGCAGTGCAACCACGAGCCTGAGTCTCTCTGCTGGTACACTGTTCTGTAAGGTGTTCTGTAGGTGGCAGTGCAACCACGAGCCTGAGTCTCTCTGCTGGTACACTGTTCTGTAAGGTGTTCTGTAGGTGGCAGTGCAACCACGAGCCTGAGTCTCTCTGCTGGTACACTGTTCTGTAAGGTGTTCTGTAGGTGGCAGTGCAACCACGAGCCTGAGTCTCTCTGCTGGTACACTGTTCTGTAAGATGTTCTGTAGGTGGCAGTGCAACCACGAGCCTGAGTCTCTCTGCTGGTACACTGTTCTGTAAGATGTTCTGTAGGTGGCAGTGCAACCACGAGCCTGAGTCTCTCTGCTGGTACACTGTTCTGTAAGGTGTTATATAGGTGGCAGTGCAACCACGAGCCTGAGTCTCTCTGCTGATACACTGTTCTGTAAGGTGTTCTGTAGGTGGCAGTGCAACCACGAGCCTGAGTCTCTCTGCTGGTACACTGTTCTGTAAGATGTTCTGTAGGTGGCAGTGCAACCACGAGCCTGAGTCTCTCTGCTGGTACACTGTTCTGTAAGATGTTCTGTAGATGGCAGTAGATACTCACAGTGACAGGACACTATGGTTGACTAGTTGTTATGAAATCCTTTTCCTTTTCGTCATGAACATCTTGTTCTGAACATTCTGACAATATTCAGTCAGGCTTAGCTAAAGCAGATGACTTGATTATGGTGTATGCCTAAAGAAGCAGTTGAGTTATGTTTTTAGGTATTTTCCCAGGTAACGCCTATAGCATAAGACATTGTTGCTTAAAGAGAATGTGGTTTAAGAGGGTTTCATCAGATACTGTAATCTCCGATTAGGACAAATGTCCATGTTTGCACCATGAATACACTTTTTATCCAACCAGTGCAATATCTTTACCCATGATCCTCTCCTAAATTACACAATGCTCTTGGACTGCAAATGCTCTTGATTGGACAAAAAAACTCCCCGCTAGAGACGACAGACGGAGAGACACCTGAGAGTATAAGTGCAAAGTAGCAGTGATTGTAATAGGTATTTATTTGTCTGCTTGAAATGTGCCACTTTTTTTTCTATTCCGCCCCTTCTCTCTCTCTCTCTCTCCCACCCCATCCCCCACTCCCCTCTCTCTCTCCTCTCTGTCTCTACCACTCAGACCAGACCTGAGTGTAGCAGCACAGGGCAGATAATTACAATTTCAAAACCATTAGCCAGATCATTACCAGCTAATCCCCTGTTTGGTCTGATGAGTCACGCGTTCCATTTTCCGCCGGGCAGGCCGGACAGACAGCTTAGGGTCTCTCTCTCCCCAACACGGTCCTCCGCGTGCCTGTCTGTCTTTCGGGCCCTTTGCTAAGAGGCCAAAGGTCCAATGGTCCTCAGAGACACAAACAGGGAACCTAGAGCTAGATCTACAAGAATTAACATTCAAAGTGTGAAAACACCACCATACAAAATTATGTTTCCCTCTTCATTGGCTCATTCTCCTCTATTGAACAGACTAATGTATGTTACTGAGCAGCAAAGACATGCCATGCCATATGGTAGAATATATAGCAGCAGGCTGTTAGCAGAAAGCCTAGCGATGCACCCATCAGATCATGTGGTGCCATCATCAGCAACGGGATCCAGCTAGCTGGTACTGAGACTAGGGTTTCCATGGCAACGCTGCCAAGTGACTGAGGTGGATTTCCAAGATTGGAGGCTGCTTTGCGCCAGTGTCCAAATATGGATAAACATACTGTCATTCATTGCTTCATTGTCTTTGTCTGGTGAAAGGTGAAAAACAGATCACTTTTCCCCCTATGTGTTCTGACTGTACAATGTCATTCTCAATCTAATGCTGTCATTGATATTTGCAAACTATCGTAAGCATTGACGGTGATGTGTGAAGTGTGCATTTCAGTGTATGGAAAGATGTGGCTGTGTGAGAAGACATCACTGTTTCTTTAGATGGGTTAGCAGAGGATTGCAGTCATATAATTACATATAGAATCCTGGGATTTCTATGATTGCAGTTCACTGATTTTGATGAGCAATGTCTCCTTTCTGATGGTGGTGTAGGGAGGGGTGGAGGGGTAGAGGGGTGATAGCAGAATCCTCATTTGATATTTGATTACCCGTTCTACCTGTAAATGTAGGTAAATCTACCTAAAATGTATTTATATAGACAACTGGGTAGCACTTTTTTTTATAGTACAGAAATTCACAAGTACTAACAAAAAAATACTTGTTAAAATGGTAATGACATTTCCCAACTGGAACAATCAGAAACAATTATAATATACGACCTAGAGCAGTGATTATCCCTAAATTGTTATAGTCCCGTACCCCTTCAAACATCCACCCTCCAGCTGTACCCCCTCTAGCAGAGCACTCTCAAATGTTGTTTTTTGCCATCATTGTAAGCCTGCTACACACACACTATACGATACATTTATTAAACATAAGTATGAGTGTGAGTTTTTGTCACAGCCCGGCTCGTGGGAAGTGACAAAGAGCTCTTATAGGACCAGGGAACAAATAATAATATAATAATTAATCATTTTGCTCTTTATTTAACCATCTTACATATAAAATTGTATTTGATCATCGAAAATTGTGAATAACTCACCACAGGTTAATGAGAAGGGTGTGCTTGAAAGGATGCACATAACTCTGCAATGTTGGGTTGGATTGGAGAGAGTCTCAGTCTTAAATCATTTTCCACACACAGTCTGTGCCTGTATTTAGTTTTCATGCAAGTGAGGGCCGGGAATCCACTCTCACAGAGGTACATGGTTGCAAAGGGCATCAGTGTCTTAACAGCATGATTTGCCAAGGCAGGATACTCTGAGCACAGCCCAATCCAGAAATCTGGCAGTGGCTTCTGATTAAATTACATTTTCACAAAACCGCTTGTTGCAATTTCGATGAGGCTCTCTTGTTCAGGTATCGGTAAATGGACTGGAGGCAGGGCATGAAAGGGATAAAGAGGGCCTCCCGAGTGGTGCAGTGGTCTAATGCATTGCATTGCAGCGCTAGTTGTGCCACTAGAGATTCTGGGTTCGAGTCCAAGCTCTGTCGCAGCCAGCCATGACCGGGAGACCCTTGGGGTGGTGCAAAATCGGCCCAGCGTCGTCTGGGTTAGGAGAGGGTTTGGCCGGCAGGGATGTCCTTGTCCCATCGTGCAATAGTGACTCCTGTGGTGGGCAGTGCACGTTGACACGGTCGCCAGGTGTACGGTGTTTCCTCCGACACATTGGTGCGGCTGGCCTCCGGGTTAAGTGGGCATTGTGTCAAGAAGCAGTGTGGCTTGGTTGGGTTGTGTTTCGGAGGACACATGGCTCTCGACCTTTGCCTCTCCTGAGTCCGTGCGGGAGATGCAGCGATGAGACAAGACTGTAACTACCAATTGGATACCATGAAATTGTGGAGAAAATGGGTAAAAAAAACTAAAAAATAAAGGGATAATGAATGCAGTTGTTTGTGTTATCCGTTTCGGGAATGTAATTGCGCACCCAACTCACTCAGGTGCTTCGCTATATCACATTTGACATTGTCCGTAAGCTTCAGTTTATTTGCACACAAAAAATCATACAATGATGGAAAGACCTGTGTGTTGTCCTTGTTAATGCAGACAGAGAAGAGCTCCAACTTCTTAATCATAGCCTCAATTTTGTCCTGCACATTGAATATAGTTGCGGAGAGTCCCAGTAATCCTAGATTCAGATCATTCAGGCACGAAAAAACATCACCCGGATAGGCCAGTCGTGTGAGAAACTTGTCATCATGCAAGCGGTCAGACAAGTGAAAATTATGGTCAGTAAAGAAAACTTTAAGCTTGGCTCTCAATTAAAAAAAACCTGTCAATACTTTGCCCCTTGATAACGAGCACACTTCTGTATGTTGTAAAAGCGTCACATGGTAGCTGCCCATATCATTGCATAGTACAGAAAATACACGAAAGTTCAGGGGCCTTGCTTTAACGAAGTTAACCATTTTCACTGTAGTGTCCAAAACATCTTCAAGCTGTCAGGCATTCCTTTGGCAGCAAGAGCCTCTCAGTGGATGCTGCAGTGTACCCAAGTGGCGTCGGGAGCAACTGCTTGCACGCGCATTACCACTCCACTATGTCTCCCTGTCATTGCCTTTGCGCCATCAGTACAGATACCAACACATCTTGACCACCAAAATCCCTTTCAAATCAAATCAAGTTTATTTGTCACGTGCGCCAAAAACAACAGGTATACAACCTTACAGTGAAATACTTACTTACAGGCCCTAAAAAACAGTGCAATTTAAGTTGAAAAAAAAATAGGTATTAGATGAACAATAGATAAGTAAAAAAATAAAAAACAACAGTAAAAAGACAGTGAAAATAACAGTAGCGAGGCTATATACAGTAGCGAGGCTATATACAGGCACCGGTTAGTCGAGGTAGTATGTACATGTAGGTATGGATAAAATGACTATGCATATATGATTAACAGAGAGTAGCAGTAGTGTAAAAGAGGGGTTGGCGGGTGGTGGGTGGCAGGACACAATGAAGATAGTCCGGGTTGCCAATGTGCGGGGGCACCAGTTAGTCTGGCTAATTGAGATAGTATGTACATGACTGTATAGTTAAAGTGACTATGCATATATGATAAACAGAGAGTAGCAGCAGCATAACAGAGGGGTTGGGGGTTGGGGGACACACAATGCAAATAGTCCGTATAGCCATTTGGTTACATGTTCAGAATCAAATCAAATCAAATGTATTTATATTGCCCTTCTTACATCAGCTGATATATCAAAGTGCTGTACAGAAACCCATTCTAAAACTCCAAACAGAAAGCAATGCAGGTGTAGAAGTCTTATGGCTTGGGGGTTAAAGCTGTTGAGAAGCCTTTTTGTCCGAGACTTGGTGCTCCGGTACCGCTTGCCATGCGGTAGTAGAGAGAACAGTCTATGACTGGGGTGGCTGGGGTCTTTGACAATTTTTAGGGTCTTCCTCTGACATCGCCTGCTGTAGAGGTCCTGGATGGCAGCTTAGCCCCAGTGATGTACTGGGCCGTACGCACTACCTTCTGTAGTGCCTTGCGGTCAGAGGCTGAGCAGTTGCCATACCAGGCAGTGATGCAACCAGTCAGATCCTTTTGAGGACCCATGCCAAATCTTTTTAGTTTCCTGAGGGGGAATAGGATTTGTCGTGCCCTCTTCACAACTGTCTTGGTGTGTTTGGACCATTCTAGTTTGTTGGTGATGTGGACACCAAGGAACTTGAAGCGCTCAACCTGCTCCACTACAGCCCCGTTAATGAGAATGGGGGCGTGCTCTGTCCTCCTTTTCCTGTAGTCCACAATCATCTCCTTAGTCTTGGTTTTGTTGAGGGATAGGTTGTTATTCTGGCACCACCCGGCCAGGTCTCTGACCTCCTCCCTATAGGCTGTCTCATCGTTGTTGGTGATCAGGCACTGTCGTGTCATCTGCAAACTTAATGATGTGTTGGAGTCGTGCCTGGCCACGCAGTTGTGGGTGAACAGGGAGTACAGGAAGGGACTGAGCACGCACCCCTGAGGGGCTCCAGTGTTGAGGATCAGCATGGCAGATGTGTTGCTACCTACCCTCACCACCTGGGGGCGGCCCGTCAGGAAGTCCAGGATCCAGTTGCAAAGGGAGGTGTTTAGTCCCAAAATCCTTAGCTTAGTGATGAGCTTTCAGGGTGCTATGGTGTTGAACCCTGAGCTGTAGTCAATGAATAGCATTCTCACGTAGGTGTTCCTTTTATCCAGGCGGGAAAGGGCAGTGTGGAGTGCAATAGAGATTGCATCATCTGTGGATCTGTTTGGGCGGTATGCAAATTGGAGTGGGTCTAGGGTTTCTGGGATCATGGTGTTGATGTGAGCCATGACCAGCCTTTCAAAGCACTTCATGGCTACGGACGTGAGTGCTACGGGTCTGTAGTCATTTAGGCAGGTTACCTTAGTGTTCTTTGGCACAGGGACTATGGTGGTCTGCTTGAAACACGTTGGTATGACAGATTCAATCAGGGAGATGTTGAAAATGTCAGTGAAGACACCTGCAAGTTGGTCAGCACATGCTGACACATCCTGGTAATCCGTCTGGCCCAGCGGCCTTGTGAATGTTGACCTGTTTAAAGGTCTTACTCACATCGGCTATGGAGAGCATGATCATACAGTTGTCTGGAACAGCTGGCGTTCTCATGCATGCCTCAGTGTTGCTTGCCTCGAAGCGAGCATAGAAGTGATTTAGCTCGTCTGGTAGGCTCGTGTCACTGGGCAGCTCACAGCTGTGCTTCCCTTTGTAGTCTGTGATAGTTTGCAAGCCCTGCCACATAAGATGAGCGTCGGAGCCGGTGTAGTATGATTCAATCTTAGCCCTGTATTGGCGCTATGCCTGTTTGATGGTTCGTCGGAGGGCATAGCAGGATTTATTATAAGCTTCCGGGTTAGAGTCCCGCACCTTGAAAGCGGCAGCTCTACCCTTTCTCTAATCCATGGCTTCTGGTTGGGGTATGTACGTACAGTCACTGTGGGGACGACGTCCTCGATGCACTTATTGGTAAAGCCAGTGACTGATGTGGTGTACTCCTCAATGCAATTGGAAAAATCCTGGAACATGTTCCAGTCTGTGATAGCAAAACAGTCCTGTAGTTCAGCATCTGCTTCATCTGACCACTTTATTGTAGACCGAGTCACTGGTGCTTCCTGCTATAATTTTTGCTTGTAAGCAGGAATCAGGAGGATAGAATTGTGGTCAGATTTAACAAATGGAGGGTGAGGGATAGCTTTATACGCATCTCTGTGTGTGGAGTACAGGTGATCTAGATTTTTCTTCCCTCTGGTTGCACATTTAACATGTTGATAGAGATTAGGTAAAACTGATTTAAGTTTCTCTGCATTAAAGTCTCCGGTCACTAGGAGCACCGCCTCTGGGTTAGTGGTTTCCTGTTTGCTTATTTCCTTATACAGGTGACTGAGTGCGGTCTTAGTGCCAGCATCCGTCTGTGGTGGTAAATAAACAGCCACGAAAAGTATAGATGAAAACTCTCTTGGCAAAAAGTGTGGTCTACAGTTTATCATAAGATACTCTACTTCAGGCGAGCAAAATCTAGAGGCTTCCTTAGATTTCATGCACCAGCTCTTGTTTACAAATATGCACAGACCGCCCCCCCTTGTCTTACCGGAGTGTGCTGTTCTATCTAGCCGGTCCAGCGTATATCCTGATAGCTGAGTATCCATGTCATCATTCAGCCACGATTCCGCGAAACATAAGATTTTACCGTTTTTGATGTCCCGTTGGTAGGATATTCATGATCGTACCTTGTCTAATTTATTGTCCAATGATTGTACTTTGGCGAGTAATATTGACGGTAACAGCAGCTTTCCCACTCGGCTTCTGCGGATCCTTACGAGGCACCCCGATCTGTGTCCTCTGTACCTCCATCTCTTTGGCCTTGTCGGGTGTTAGCAGTATATCCTGGGCGTCCTGCTTGTTGTTGAAAAAATCTTTGTCTTATCCAAGGTGAGTGATTGCTGTCTTGATATCCAGAAGCTCTTTTTTTGCCATAAGATACAGTTGCAGAAACATTATGTACAAAATACAAAAATAACGTGAAAAAAACACAAAATAGCACAATTGGTTAGGCGCATGTAAAACTGCTGCCATTTCTTCCAGTGCCATTTTAATTTTTACATTTGATGTCACAAAGCTGTCCAGTACTTTCAAAATATCCTTTCCTGTTGTCCTGGTTTCCAGTGGTTTGCAGAAGAGTATGTATTCCTTAACTGACCCACCATAAACATAATGGACATATACCAGCAGCTGTGCCAGGCTGCCACATCTCTTGACTCACCCAGCTATAACGCATAGAATTCACTGGCTTGTATGCGAAGCAGTAATTGTTTCAAAACATCTCCTGCCATGTCACTGATGCATTGTGAAACAGTGTTGT
>NC_138295.1:67585000-67610000 GCF_965601325.2 Salmo salar
GGGAGGGAGGGAGAGAGAGAGAGGACTGATAGAGAGTGGGAGGGAGAGAGAGAGAGAGAGGACTGATAGAGAGTGGGAGGGAGAGAGAGAGAGGGGGGGACTGATAGAGAGTGGGAGGGAGGGAGAGAGTGAGGGGGGACTGTTAGAGAGTGGGAGGGAGAGAGAGAGAGAGAGGACTGATAGAGAGTGGGAGGGAGAGAGAGAGTGAGGGGGGACTGATAGAGAGTGGGAGGGAGGGAGAGAGGGGGGGGACTGATAGAGAGTGGGAGGGAGGGAGAGAGTGAGGGGGGACTGTTAGAGAGTGGGAGGGAGAGAGAGAGAGAGAGGACTGATAGAGAGTGGGAGGGAGAGAGAGAGAGGGGGGGACTGATAGAGAGTGTGAGGGAGGGAGAGAGTGAGGGGGGACTGTTAGAGAGTGGGAGGGAGAGAGAGAGAGGGGGGGACTGATAGAGAGTGTGAGGGAGGGAGAGAGAGAGAGGGGGGGGACTGATAGAGAGTGTGAGGGAGGGAGAGAGTGAGGGGGGACTGTTAGAGAGTGGGAGGGAGAGAGCGAGAGGGGGGGACTGATAGAGAGTGTGAGGGAGGGAGAGAGAGAGGGGGGGGGACTGATAGAGAGTGTGAGGGAGAGAGAGAGAGAGAGAGGACTGATAGAGAGTGGGAGGGAGGGAGAGAGTGAGGGGGGACTGATAGAGAGTGTGAGGGAGGGAGAGAGAGAGAGGTGGCCAGGCTCAGAGTGTGAATGCGGGGTAAACATGCTGACAGTGTGAGCACAGCTGAGAGTGCTTAACTCACACTACCTCCCTGCATAGAGCGCTGCATTGTTCCACAGACGCCTCTGGCTCTTTTCCTCCTGATAATTACACCTTATTTCACATAAAACAAGCCTCCAACAAACCAACACAAAAACACTTGCCTTTTCTCTCCTCTTCCCGTTACATTCCCTTCATTTTCTCGCCTCTGCCTCTCCCTCTCTATAAATCTATGCAAGAGAAGTGTTTAATCTATTGTATGTATTGTCCAAACCCAGGTTTGCTGTGCCACAAGACTATGTTAACAAGCTGAGCTAAAGCCATTGTATTAGCTCTGGGTGCAAATGCAAGGTTACTCATCACACACAGTTTGTATTTATTTTTTATTTAACATTCCTTTAACTAGGCAAGTCAGTTAAGAACAAATGCTTATTTACAATGATGGCCTAGGAACAGTGGGTTAACTGCCTTGTTCAGGGGCAGAACAACAGATTTTTACCTTGTCAGCTCAGGGATTTGATCTAGCAACCTTTCGGTTACTAGTCCAACACTCTAACCACTAGGCTACCTGCCTCCCCACATGTATTTGATACCATTCCACTAATTCCGCTCCATCCTCCCTAATTAAGCTGCCACCAACTTCCTGTGTCACACAGGCATGGCTCCCAACCATCTATGCTACACTTACACCCCTACCTCTACATATAGATATACACAACACTAAATATATCTTACACATCACCTTCAGTAGACTATCACTGTCTCATAGTTTGGAACTAGCAACAAAGCAGCACGACTCCATCAATGTTCAGACAGAGTGAATGAATAGTTGAATCCCCCATAGAGGCAACCTGTTGTCCCTCTCATAACCACAACACACACATGGCCTCGGCTCACAGGTCACCAAATTGGATGACATAGCTTAAATCAGCTCATCAAACGGAGGGAAATGAGGCCAGTCTCCATGGTATCATATATTGACTGAATGAGACCATCAGCGCTTAAAATGTCTTCACTCTTTACTCAAAACATCATTCCACCACCACCAGTGAGCTTAAGAGAAGTGGGAGAAGGTACAGTATTTTGAAAGAGATAATTATGATTGCAAGCCAATATCAGTCAGGCGTCCGTATTGCTTATTATGCATATATCATGTAACCAGAGTTAAAGAGGAGACCCAGGTGTTGACGGAAAGATACCTGTATTTTAAAATGTGTTCATTGACACCAGTGTGCCTGGTGGCACAGAGCCAACATGCCAATGCATCTGTCTTCTCTTCTTCTTCCCTCTCTTCCTCATCCTCATCCTCATCCTCCTCTCCAATCATCTCCTGGCCAATAAATGTCAATATGAGACAGGCGGACAGATGAATCTGCCACACACACACACACACACACACACACACACACACACACACACACACACACACACACACACACACACACACACACACACACACACACACACACACACACCTCAGATCAACAGCAAACACATGCTTTGCTAATCAGCTTAGCATTTAAAACTGACTCTCTCTTTCTCCTTTCCCCCACCCCCGTCTTTCTCTATCTCGCTCTCTCTCTCTCTCTCTTCCTCTCTTCCTACTCCTTCTCTCCCTCTCTCCCTTTCTCCCCTTTCTCCCATATCTATCAGCCCCCCTTCGACTACACTCTCTCTCTCTCTTTCTATCCCCTTCTCCCCCATTCTCTCTCAGCCCTCCCTCCTCCCCTTCCCTTGGAGGAGGATTGATATCTAATTATGTCAGGTCACTCGTCCAGATGGACCCATTGCCCGTCCCTTTGTATCCCTCCTCACCACTCCCACAGGCCCTCTGACCTCCTACAGCATCGCCCTGGAAACCAACCTGTCTGAGTGGGAGGAGGAAGGGGGAAGGGGGGATGAGACCCTTGGGTTTACTCAGGGAAGAGATGGAGAGAAGGGTGGATGGGGGAGAGGTGGAGAGGAATACTTGTATTCCAGGTCGCATACTTGGTATTCCAGGCCGATCTCACGGCTGGTTAAGCTGCATGAATAGATGTAGCTGGCAGGGAGGGTGGCCATGGATGTGTCTCTCTCTCTATCTCTCTCTTGATCTCTCTCTCTCTTGCTCAATCTCTATCTCTCTCTTTATCGTCATCTCTCTCTTTCTCTTTATGACTCTCTCTCTTTATTTCTCTCTCTTCTCTTTATCTCTCTTTTCTCTGCTCTGGTGCCAGACAGATGGTTCAGTACAGACAACAAGCATTTGTTTGAAGAGCTTCAATAACTCCAATAATGTGGAAGTGAATAAAGCGATAGTAAATAGGACATTATATAGGACATCATAGTGCAGGGTTGGGATTATGTTTGTCTCTGTGGTGATGTTTTAAACAACCGCCCCCAACCAAGAAACATATAGTACAGTGAAGACAGTTATATATTTGATTTGTTGATAGTATAACTTTGCTGCCTTGATTTTATTGAAACGGTTAGATGTATGATTTTCTTTATGGTTTTCAGATGGTGGGTAATGTCTTCCAAAGGTCTAGGACTTTGAAACTAACAGCGACTCTCCACTAATTGTGTTCTCCCCTGAGACACTGAAACACAGCAATCTATTTTAGGGCAGTAACCACTGGTCATATGCATTCAATTACCCCTTAAAAAATTTAGTATTGAAGTTGGAATTTGTAGGGCAGCATACCATGACTGATCTCCCACACTGCACTGGGCTAATCATACCTTGGCTGATCTCCCAGGGTGCATTTGTGCTAATGTTTAGCTGTTCATGCCAGTCCAGACTGCCAGCTATAGTTGGGAACCGTTGTGTACCAACAAACTACATTTACAGCAACCAAATTTCCAAGTTACAGAGTTTCAGTCTAACTACCTAAGGTTTGGAGATTGGTTGTTTTGTCATTGATGTCACTGTACAGTAAGCTACATTTTGGCCTTGATGTTTAGTTAAAGCACACATTTCAGAAAGATTAATTGTTATCTGACATGAAAAATGTAATGTCTTTACTATTGGGATGCTATACGTATTTACAGCACACTTCAGCTGTTGGTTTGTTTTTCAAGCCCTTCATGGATCGTCGTTGATGTGTTTATCAGTCTGGGTAAGAGATATGCCAGAGTCACAAATCAAAGCCCACCAACAATCTCAGAGCCAGGAAGGAGGGCAGAAATAGCACCTGAAATCAGAGAGCAAAACATTACCCAACTCATCACAGCACTTAGTGTGTCCTCTCTGATGCAATTACATCTACTACATATCTCAGTACTTTTATACGCATTGATAAGTATTTATAAAAGCTTCATGAAAGTTGTTATACATTTTTATCAGTGTGTACTGTACCGAATAATCTCAGATTCTAAATATATTCCCAACAACCAATATATAAACCAGGTATACTGTACAGCTGGGCAATGCGACTTTGATTTTAAACCCAGGCTTTTCCTGAAGCATCATGAGGACAGGCTTATTTGCTGTCTGAGAGGAAAGAACAGAAAAAAAATAACAGCAAACATAAGTCTGGATGAAGAGATGAAAACAGTCATTATGGTTTGGGGGGTTTCTCTCGCTTCGCATCCGTCCGTTGCACTCATTTCCAAATGTCAAAACAGCCGCTTTTTCTAAGACACTCGAAGAAAATAACAAAAAGGACAGATTTCTAAACCAGCGGTGTATTATGTCCAGCCTCTTGGATGGTGGATGGAATTTCCTGCCAAGGTTGAAATTTCCATTGCTAATATGAACTTTGCATAAGTGCTTATAATGTTAGCTAGCATCGCTTCCTCAGCCTCTCGTTATTGTTTTTCCACTAAAGTAAAGCAAAGCCGCGAAAATTCCTTGGCAAATATAAACTTTGCTTAAGTACTTATATGGCTGTTTTCTCTCTCCCATATGGCGGCCAAAGGCACAAAGCCTCTGAGAGAATACAAAGCCCTCCCTGCTCCGCTAAGCCCATCCCCACCCACGGACAAAAGACCGAGGGCCTTCAAAGGATCTGGGAGCCTTTAACCAGTTACCAGTAGTCGGACGAGTTGGACCATCTTAAACATGACAGTGTTTGAGAATGCTTTGCTTCACAAAACCTCTCTGAGATGATTCAGCTTCTCCTGCTGACTCCCACTCCATTGAAGGGAGAAAATTGACAAGATGAACTCCCTGCAAATATAGTGTGCCCATTTTGATTTGTTCTGTACTCATTCTCTCTCACTCTCTTCCCTTCGTTCTGTCTCTCTTGTAGCTTCCCTTGGAGGGTAAGTAATTATCACTTTGTGAGATTGAAATGACACAAGCTGAAATTAATCTTAAACCTATTGTTATTGGTAAGAGCCTGAAAACCAACTGAAGTGCGACTAAACCCGATGCTGATACAGTGAAATGTCATTTTCAGATGGAAATGTATTTCTCTCCTAATCGTCTACATACAGTGTGTGTATACTACAAGCTACACATACTAGGCTCACACACACACACACACACACACACACACACACACACACACACACACACACACACACACACACACACACACACACACACACACACACACACACACACACACACACACACACACACACACACACACACACACACACACACACAGCAGAGTGGCTGAACATTGAGTAATTGCTGGGGAGAGATTTAAGATGTAAAGCCTGACTGCATATGTCTTTATGACAAGAGTGTGAAGTGTTATCATTAGTAATGTGATTAACACCTCCTCAACAGGGTGGGCCGGGCTTGGGTAGGGTAGGGTAGGTTTGGGGGAAGAGGGTGTGTGTGTATGTGCGTGTGTGTGTGTATGTGACCACGTGTGCTTTCTCAGCTGCAGCTCTCCTTCTCTTTTCTTCTCTTTCATTCTCTCTTTCTACTCTTTATCTCTCTCTCTCTCTCCAAGACAATGTGTTGTTGGCAGAGGACGCGTTCAGTCAATATTTAGTAAATATCTATGGTCTAAGGCCAAATCTCTCAATGTGTATTTGCTTCTCTCGTTGATTAATTTATCTGTCCTCAACTAATGTTGTTTCAACCTCCTATTTCTTTCCCTTCCTCTTTCCCTCAGTCTGTGTCTGTGTCTCTCTCCATCTCTCTGTCTTTCCCATCCCTTGTAATAAATAATGTGGAAATTGAGCAAGTTGAAGTTGAGGTTGAAGTTACCCTGGATTGTAAAGTGTCATGGTCAAAACATATTGATACAACAGTAGCTAAGTTGGGGAGAAGTATGTCCAATGATAAGGAGCTGCTCTTCCTTCTTGATAACATTGTCAACAAGGCAGGTCCTACAGGCCCTAGTTTTGTCACACCTGGACTACTGTTCAGTCATCTGGTCAGGTGCCACATAAAAGGACTTAGGAAAATTGCAATTGGTTCAGAACAGGGCAGCACGGCTAGCTTTTGGATGTACACAGAGAGCTAATATTAATAATATGCATGTCAATCTCTCCTGGCTCAAAGTGGAGGAGAGATTGACTTCATCACTGCTTGTATTTATGAGAGGTATTGACATGTTGAACGCACCGAGCTGTCTGTTTGAACTGCTGAACTCGGACACCCCATGCATACCCCACAAGACATGCCACAAGAGGTCTCTTCACAGTCCCCAAGTCCAGAACAGACGATGGAAGGTGCACAGTACTACATAGAGCCATAACTACATGGAACTCTATTCCACATCAAGTAACTCATGCAAGCAGTAAAATTAGATTTAAAAAACAGATAAAAAACACCTTATGAAACAGCGGGGGACTGTGAAGCAACACAAACATAGGCACAGACATGCATACATGCACACACACACAATAGCATATGTACAATACACACACGTACACATGGATTTTGTACCGTATATACACTACCGTTCAAAAGTTCGTGCTTGTCTTTGTTTTTGAAAGAATAGCACATTTTTTGTCCATTAAAATAACATCAAATTGATCAGAAATACAGTGTAGACATTGTTAATGTTGTAAATTACTATTGTAGCTGGAAACGGCAGATTTTTTATGGAATATCTACAGAGGTGTACAGAGGCCCATTATCAGCGACCATCACTCCTGTGTTCCAATGGCACGTTATGTTAACTAATCGAAGTTTACCATTTTAAAAGGTTAATTGACCATTAGAAAACCCTTTTGCAATTACGTTAGCACAGCTGAAAACTGTTGTGCTCATTAAAGAAGCAATAAAACTGTCCTTCGTTAGACTAATTGAGTATCTGGAGCATCAGCATTTGTGGGTTCGATTACAGGCTCAAAATGGCCAGAAACAAAGAACTTTCTTCTAAAACTCGTCAGCCTATTCCATGCAAGAATTGCTGTGTACCACTCCCTTCACAGTACAGCGCAAACTGGCTCTAACCAGAATAGAAAGAGGAGTGGGAGGCCCCGGTGCACGACTGAGCAAGAGGACAAGTACATTAGAATGTCTAGTTTGAGGAACAGACGCCTCACAAGTCCTCAACTGGCAGCTTCATTAAATAGTACCTGCAAAACACCAGTCTCAACGTCAACAGTGAAGAGGCGACTCCGGGATGTTGGCCTTCTAGGCAGAGATGCAAAGAAAAAGCCATATCTCAGACTGGCCAATAAAAAGAAAAGATGAAGATGGGCAAATGAACACAGACACTGGACAGAGGCCGATTGGAATAAAGTGTTATGGACAGACGAATCTAAGTTTGAGGTGTTCGGATCACAAAGAAGAACATTTGTGAGATACATAAAAAATTTAAAGATGCTGGAGGAGTGCTTGACGCCATCTGTCAAGTATGGTGGAGGCAATGTGATGGTCTGGGGTGCTTTGGTGGTGGTAATGTGGGAGATTTGTACAGGGTAAAAGGGATCTTGAAGAAGGAAGGCAATCACTTCATTTTGCAACGTCATGCCATACCCTGTGGACGGCGCTTAATTGGAGCCAATTTCCTCCTACAACAGGACAATGACTCAAAGCACAGCTCAAAACTATGCAATAACTATTTAGGGAAGAAGCAGTCAGCTGGTTTTCTGTCTATAATGGAGTGGCCAGCACAGTCACCGGATCTCAACCCTATTGAGCTGTTGTGGGAGCAGCTTGACCGTATGGTACGTAAGAAGGGACCATCAAGCCAATCCAACTTGTGGGAGTTGCTTCAGGAAGCATGGGGTGAAATCTCTTCAGATTACCTCAACAAATTGACAACTAGAATGCTCAAAGGTCAGCAAGGCTGTAATTGCTGCAAATGGAGGATTCTTTGTCGAAAAGAATGAAGCAAAGTTTGAAGGACACAATTATTATTTCAATTAAAAATCATTATTTATAACCTTGTCAACGTCTTGACTATATTTCCTATTCATTTTGCAACTCATTTCATGTATGTTTTTATGGAAAACAGGGACATTTCTAAGTGGTCCCAAACTTTTGAACGGTAGTATATGTGGTAGTGGTGGAGAAGGGGCCTGAGGGCACACAGTCTGTGAATGTATTGTCATGTTTTTAAAATTGTATAAACTGCCTTACTTTTGCTGGACCCATAATAAATGGAAATACTAAAGTACTGTAACTTGCAGTGTAACTTCTACAGTGAGGGAAAAAAGTATTTGATCCCCTGCTGATTTTGTATGTTTGCCCACTGACAAAGAAATTATCAGTCTATAAATTTAATGGTAGGTTTATTTGAACAGTGAGAGACAGAATAACAACAAAAAAATCATGAAAAACGCATGTCAAAAATGTTATAAATTGATTTGCATTTTAAGATTCCAAACTCTCCACCATGGCCAAGACCAAAGAGCTCTCCAAGGATGTCAGGGACAAGATTGTAGACCTACACAAAGCTGGAATGGGCTACAAGACCATCGCCAAGCAGCTTGGTGAGGAGGTGACAACATTTGGTGCGACTATTCGCAAATGGAAGAAACACAAAAGAACTGTCAATCTCCCTCGGCCTGGGGCTCCATGCAAGATCTCACCTCGTGGAGTTGCAATGATCATGAGAACGGTGAGGAATCAGCCCAGAACTACACGGGAGGATCTTGTCAATAGTCTCAAGGCAGCTGGGACCATAGTCACCAAGAAAACAATTGGTAACACACTACGCCATGAAGGACTGAAATCCTGCAGCGTCCGCAATGGCCCCCTGCTCAAGAAAGCACATATACATGCCCGTCTGTAGTTTGCCAATGAACATCTGAATGATTCAGAGGACAACTGGGTGAAAGTGTTGTGGTCAGATGAGACCAAAATGAAGCTCTTTGGCATCAACTCAACTCGCCATGTTTGGAGGAGGAGGAATGCTGCCTATGACCCCAAGAACACCATCCCCACCGTCAAACATGGAGGTGGAAACATTATGCTTTGGGGATGTTTTTCTGCTAAGGGGACATGCCAACTTCACCGCATCAAAGGGACGATGGACGGGGCCATGTACCGTCAAATCTTGGGTGAGAACCTCCTTCCCTCAGCCAGGGCATTGAAAATGGGTCGTGGATGGGTATTCCAGCATGACAATGGCCCAAAACACATGGCTAAGGCAACAAAGGAGTGGCTCAAGAAGAAGCACATTAAGGTCCTGGAGTGGCCTAGCCAGTCTCCAGATCTTAATCCCATAGAAAATCTGTGGAGGGAGCTGAAGATTAGAGTTGCCAAACGTCAGCCTTGAAACCTTAATGACTTGGAGAAGATCTGCAAAGAGGAGTGGGACAAAATCCCTCCTGAGATGTGTGCAAACCTGGTGGCCAACTACAAGAAACATTTGACCTCTGTGATTGCCAACAAGGGTTTTGCCTCAAGTACTAAGTCATGTTTTGCAGAGGGGTCAAATACTTATTTCCCTCTTTAAAATGCAAATCAATTTATAACATTTTTGACATGCGTTTTTCTGAATTTTTTTGTTGTTATTCTGTCTCACATTGTTCAAATAAACCTACCATTAAAATTATAGACTGATCATTTCTTTGTCAGTGGGCAAACGTACAAAATCAGGAGGGGATCAAATACTTTTTTCCCTCACTGTATATAGCATAGAATTACAATTAGTATTCCCCTCCCTCCATCCTTACCTCCCTGTGAGTGTTTATAATTACCCTGTTAATATATTACTGCACAACATCGATTACCTGGCTAATCTGATCCCAAGCCTGCCATTGATTCTTGAGCTGTAAGCGGCCCGACAATAAGCACTTTGAGCTGAGGGCCGCTCAATAGCGCTCCCACAATGGGCTCTCTCCCTCAGCTAATAGGCTAAAACAAGCCAAACATTTTGGTTTCCTTCTCAACACTTGGATCAATGAAGAGTATGGGAGCTGAATTCAGATGACTTTCTTAACAAGCAGTTTTATTTCTCTCCCTCCTCTGTCCCTCTCTCTCTACTGCTCCTTTTTCACTCCTCTCCTCTCCTCATCTTGTGTTTCTCTATTTATTTCCTTTTCTCTCCCTTTCCATTTCTCTCCTTCCCTCTCCCTCTCTCTTTCTCTCCATCTCTTTCTCTCTCCATCCATCTCTCCTTATCCTTCTCTCTTTCTCCATCTCTCCCTCCCTCTTTATCTGTCTGTTTCTCTCTCAACTCTCTCTCTCTCTCTCTCTCTCTCTCTCTCTCTCTCTCTCTCTCTCTCTGTACACGTTTAAAAATAAAGGTGCTATCTAGAACCTAAAAGGGTTCTCCTATGGGGACAGCTGAAGAATCAAATCAAATCAAATGTATTTATATAGCCCTTCTTACATCAGCTGATATCTCAAAGTGCTGTACAGAAACCCAGCCTAAAACCCCAAACAGCAAGCAATGCAGGTGTAGAAGCACTTAAGGCCAAAACCTAGGAAGAAACCTAGAGAGGAACCAGGCTATGAGGGGTGGCCAGTCCTCTTCTGGCTGTGCCGGGTGGAGATTATAACAGAACATGGCCAAGATGTTCAAATGTTCATAAATGACCAGCATGGTCAAATAATAATAATCACAGTAGTTGTCGAGGGTGCAACAAGTGAGCACCTCAAGAGTAAATGTCAGTTGGCTTTTCATAGCCGATCATTGAGAGTATCTCTACCGCTCCTGCTGTCTCTAGAGAGTTGAAAACAGCAGGTCTGGGACAGGTAGCACATCCGGTGAACAGGTCAGGGTTCTATAGCCGCAGGCAGAACAGTTGAAACTGGAGCAGCAGCACGGCCAGGTGGACTGGGGACAGCAAGGAGTCATCATGTCAGGTAGTCCTGAGGCACGGTCCTAGGGCTCAGGTCCTCTGAGAGAGAGAAAGAAAGAAAGAAAGAAAGAAAGAAAGAAAGAAAGAAAGAAAGAAAGAAAGAAAGAAAGAAAGAAAGAAAGAAAGAAAGAAATAAAGAAAGAAAGAAAGAAAGAAAGAAAGAAAGAAAGAAAGAAAGAGGGAATTAGAGAGTGCATACTTAAATTCACACAGGACACCAGATAAGACAGGAGAAATACTCCAGATATAACAGACTGACCCTAGCCCCCCGACACATAAACTACTGCAGCATAAATACTGGAGGCTGAGCAAGGAGGGGTCAGGAGACACTGTGGCCCCATCCGATGATACCCCCGGACAGGGCCAAACAGGAAGGATATAACCCCATCCACTTTCCCAAAGCACAGCCCTCACACCACTAGAGGGATATCTTCAACCACCAACTTACCATCCTGAGACAAGGCCGAGTACAACCCACAAAGATCGGCACAACCCAAGGGGGGGCGCCAACCCAGACAGGAAGACCACGTCAATGACTCAACCCACTCAAGTGGCGCACCCCTCCTAGGGACGGCATGGATGAACACCAATAAGCCAGTGACTCAGCCCCCGTAATAGGGTTAGAGGCAGAGAATCCCAGTGGAGAGAGGGGAACCGGCCAGGCAGAGACAGCAAGGGCGGTTCGTTGCTCCAGAGCCTTTCCGTTCACCTTCACACTCATGGGCCAGACTACACTCAATCATAGGACCCACTGAAGAGATGAGTCTTCAGTAAAGACTTAAAGTTTGAGACCGAGTCTGCATCTCTCACATGGGTAGGCAGACCATTCCATAAAAATTGAGCTCTATAGGAGAAAGCCCTGCCTCCAGCTGTTTGCTTAGAAATTCTAGGGACAATTAGGAGGCCTGCGTCTTGTGACCGTAGCGTACGTGTAGGTATGTACGGCAGGATCAAATCGGAAAGATAGGTAGGAGCAAGCCCATGTAATGCTTTGTAGGTTAGCAGTAAAACCTTGAAATCAGCCCTGGTCAAAAATAACCCTTTTGGAACCCTTTTTTCTTAGAGTGTATCTCTCTTTCCCTCTCACTCCTTCTCTTCCTCTCTATCTATCTTTCTCTCTATCACTCCCTCTTTTTCCCTCTGTCCCTCTCTCCTTCCTTCTCTCTCTCCCTCCTTCAGTCCGAGGCCCATCTGAGGGCCAGCTGGCTTGAAACAGCTGAAGCTCATAAATCACAGCAGAGAGGCAGAATTCCATGCGTCACGTTGGCATGCGCTCTGTCAGCCATGAAATAAAGATGTAGAGGAGCAGGGGGTCAAAGGATGTTACCCCACCACCATCTTATACTCCCTGCTTCCACCTGCACGATGACATCCTCTCCCCAGGAAGTCTGTCTGAGTCTCACATCCCTGTGGTTAGGTTTGTGTGATCCCCACTAGCCTTCCATAATTCACAGCTTGTAACACCTCAGTCTCCGTGTTCCCCTGTCATCCCACCCTGGCCCTCGGTCCAGGCTGGGCCATGCCGCCCCCCCACCCACCCTCCTCTCCCAGAAAAGAGGGCAGGTCACCCTGCGGCTGACAGAAACCTGACACTCAGACAGAGTGTCTGTAATGATGTCAAACACACCAGGGTTATGTGGCCTCTGCCAGGAGCATATCAGTCACAAGCAGGGAGCAGGGACACTACCTGCCAGTACTAACACACACACACACACACACCAACATTATGTATTTTCACCCTTCCTCCTACCAGGGAACGTTCTGCCCCTTGTTCAGGAGCAGAACGACAGATTTTTACCTTGTCAGCTCAGGGATTCGATCCAGCACCCTTTCGGTTACTGGCCCACCACTCTAAGCACTAGGCTACCTGCCACCCCAATGTGTCATACTGTATGTGTTGACATGTTTATCCCATGTCAGGCCTCTTCCCTCCCCCTGAACACAACTCTTCAGCATGCCATCATGACACACACACTAATTCAGGAACAAGCAGGACATGGAATATCCAGAAATCCTCCATGTAATTCCCATGTGCTCCAGTAGCCCAGGCAGCCATGATGAAGTCTGGGCAGCTGGTCAGCCAGCCACAACAATAAAGCCTTTCACCCAGTTACACTACACTACATTAACACACACTTTCTTTTTAGTTTCCCTATTAAATATTTCTTCCTTTTACTCTCTTCCTTTTACTTCCTCAAACTTATTTTATAAAACGTTGACTAAAAACAACGCCATATGGCCATGAATTGATAGATCTCCATCAATACACACACCAGACTCATTTGTGTTTGTGTGCACATTAATTAACGTATTAACCTCGATATTACACTTGTTCAAATGTCTTGTGCTCATGCTTTTTGCATCACTTTTTCAACAACTGCTCCAATGAACCCTTCCATGGTGTAGAGTAAAATACTAATTATAAACTGGATAGTTCAAGCCCTGAATGCTGATTGGTTGATGACTAAATAAACACAGATTTATTTCTTACCTTCAATTCAAATTTCTCCCAACCCTCTCTCTCTTTCTTTTACCCCTCCTCCATCCCCCTCTCTCTCTCTCTCTCTCAGAATTAAATTCAATTCAAAGGGCTTTATATGCAAACATATGTTTCCATCTCTCTCTCTCTGCGTGTCTCTGTCTTTTCCTCTGTCTCTGTATTTTTCAATTTCAATTTAAGGGGCTTTAAAGGCATGGGAAACATATGTTAACATTGCCAAAGCAAGTGAAATAGATAACCAAAAGTGAAATAAACAATAAAAAACTAACAGTAAACATTACACTCCCAAAAGTTCAAAAATAATAAAAACATTTCAAATGTCATATTAAGTCTATATACAGTGTTGTAATGATGTGCTAATAGTTAAAGTACAAAAGGGAAAATAAACATAAATGTAGGTTGTCTTTACAATGGTGTTCTTCACTGGTTGCCCTTTTCTTGTAGCAACAGGTCACAAATCTTGCTGCTGTGATGGCACAATGTGGTATTTCACCCAGTAGTTATGTGAGTTTATCAAAATTGGATTTGTTTTCAAATTCTTTATGTGTAATCTGAGGGAAATGTGTCTCTAATATGGTCATACATTAGGCAGGAGGTTAGGAAGTTATCTTGGCTCAGGCTAAGACCCAGACACAGGAGGTGGACAGTACGGGTCTCTGAGTTTATTATAGTACAAGAGGCAGGCAAAAGATAGGTCAAGGCAGGCAAAGAGTCATAATCCAAATCAGAGTCATGCAGGTACAGGACAGCAGGCAGGTACAGGACAGCAGGCAGGATCAGGATAGCAGGCAGGATCAGGACAGCAGGCAGGTACAGGACAGCAGGCAGAATCAGGACAGCAGGCAGGTACAGGACAGCAGGCAGGATCAGGACAGCAGGCAGGATCAGGACAGGCAGAAAGGTCAGAACTGGGAGACTAGGAAAAACTAGAGTGCGGGAAACACAGGAACAGGCTGGTAGGACTTGACAGGACAAGACGAACTGGCAACAGACAAGCAGGGCATAATGAGGGGAGATGGGGGACACCTGGTGGGGGGTGGAGACAAGCACGAAGGCAGGTGAAACAGATCAGGGCGTGACAGAAGTGCAGCTCAGTTTCCACCTCATTTTGTGGGCAGTGTGCACATAGCCTGTCTTCTCTTGAGAGCCCGGCAAGGCTATGCTCACTGAGTCTGTACATAGTCAAAGCTTTCCTTAAGTTTGGGTCAGTCACAATGGTCAGGTATTCTGCCACCGTGTACTCTCTGTTTAGGGTCAAATAGCATTCTAGTTTGCTCAGGTTTTTGTAAATTTTTTCCAATGTGTCAAGTAATTATCTTTTTGTTTTCTCATGATTTGATTGGGTCTAATTGTGTTGCTGTCGTGGGGCTCTGTGGGGTCTGTTTGTGTTTGTGAACAGAGCCCCAGGACCAGCTTGCTTAGGGGGCTCTTCCCCAGGTTCATTTCTCTGTGGGTGATGGCTTTGTTATGGAGGGTTGGGAATCGCTTCCTTTTAGGTGGTTGTAGAATTTAACAGCTCTTTTCTGGATTTTATCATTAGCGGGTATCGGCCTAATTCTGCCCTGCATACATTATTTGGTGTTTTACGTTGTACATGGAGGATATTTTTGCAGAATTCTGCATGCAGAGTCTCAATTTGGTGTTTGTCCCATTTTGTGAATTCTTGGTTGGTGAGCGGACCCCAGACCTCACAACCATAAAGGGCAATGGGTTCTATAACTGATTCCAGTATTTATTTTGCCAGATCCTAATTGGTATGTTGAATTTTTTGTTCCTTTTGATGGCATAGAAATCCCTTCTTGCTTTGTCTCTCAGATCGTTCACAGCTTTGAGGAAGTTACCTATGGTGCTGATGTTTAGGCCGAGGTATGTACAGTTTTTTGTGTGCTCTTGGGCAATGGTGTCTAGATGGAATTTGTATTTGTGGTCCTGGCGACTGGACCTTTTTTAAGAACACCATTATTTTTGTCTTACTGAGATTTACTGTCAGGGCCCAGGTCTGACAGAATCTGTGCAGATGTCACGGGTGTCGTAAGGATCAGACCAAAACGCAGCGGGAATATGTATACTCATCTTCTTTTATTTTGAAGAAGGAAAACAAATAAATACGTATACAAAAAAAACTACGATAACAAAACAGTCCTGTCAGGTGCACAAACACTAAACAAGGAACAACTACCCACAAAATCCCACAGAAAAACACCCCTCTTAGCCTCTCTAGGGTAGGGGGCAGTATTTTCACATCCGGATAAAAAACATACCCGATTTAATTTGGTTATTACTACTGCCCAGAAACTAGAATATGCATATAATTGTTTGATTTGGATAGAAAACACCCTAAAGTTTCTAAAACTGTTTGAATGGTGTCTGTGAGTATAACAGAACTCATATGGCAGGCCAAAACCTGAGAAGATTCTGTACAGGAAGTGCCCTCTCTGACCATTTTTTGGCCTTCTACACTCTCTTTATTGAAAACAGAGGATCTCTGCTGTAACGTGACACTTTCTAAGGCTCCCATAGGCTCTCAGAAGGCGCCAGAACGTTGAATGATGACTCTGCTGTCCCAGGCTGAAAAACAGTAGCGCATTTGGATAGTGGTCGATCTGAGAACAATGAGACGGGGGCGCGCATGCACGAGACGACTCCATTTTCAACTTTGAGTCTTTGAACGAAAACAGGGTTTCCCGGTCGGAATATTATCGCTATTTTACGAGAAAAATCGCATAAAAATTGATTTTAAACAGCGTTTGACATGCTTTGAAGTACGGTAATGGAATATTTTGAATTTTTTTGTCACGATATGCGTCCGCGCGTCACCGTTCGGATAGTGTCTTGAACGCAAGAACAAAACAGAGGATATTTGAACATAACTATGGATTATTTTGAACCAAAACAACATTTATGGACGAAGAACAGCAAAGGTAATCCAATTTTTCTTACAGTAAATCTGAGTTTGGTGAGTGCCAAACTTGGTGGGTGTCAAAATAGCTAGCCCGTGATGGTGAGCTATCTACTCAGAACATTGCAAAATGTGCTTTTGCCGAAAAGCTATTTTAAAATCGGACACCGCGATTGCATAAAGGAGTTCTGTATCTATAATTCTTAAAATAATTTTTATGTTTTTTGTGAACGTTTATCGTGAGTAATTTAGTAAATTCACCGGACGTATTCGGTGGGTATGCTAGTTCTGAACATCACATGCTAATGTAAAAAGCTGTTTTTTTATATAAATATGAACTTGATTGAACAAAATATGCATGTATTGTATAACATAATGTCCTAGGAGTATCATCTGATGAAGATCATCAAAGGTTAGTGCTGCATTTTGCTGTGGTTTTGGTTTTTGTGACATTATATGCTAGCTTGAAAAATGGGTGTGTGATTATTTCTGGCTGGGTACTCTCCTGACATAATCTAATGTTTTGCTTTCGTTGTAAAGCCTTTTTGAAATCGGACAATGTGGTTAGATTAACGAGAGTCTTGTCTTTAAAATGGTGTAAAATAGTCATATGTTTGAGAAATTGAAGTAATAGCATTTCTAAGGTATTTGAATATCGCGCCACTCGATTCCACTGGCTGCTGTTCCAATTGAAGGTCAACCCCATTAACTAAACATGGAAATAGAAAGACTAGAACGAACATAGAAATATACTAACATAGAACATTAACCACAAACCTCGAAACATATAAAACAAACACCCCTCTTACATAAGAACATAGCCCAACAAACCCCGAAACACTCTAAACAAACACCCCCTGCCACATCCTGACCAAACTACAATAACAAATAACCCCTTTACTGGTCAGGACGTGACAGCAGAATATCTAGGTGCTGCTGTAGGCCCTCCTTGGTTGGAGACAGAAGCACCAGATCATCAGCAAACAGTAGACATTTGACTTCAGATTCTAGTAGGGTGAGGCCGGGTGCTGCAGACTGTTCTAGTGCCCTCGCCAATTTGTTGATACAGTAGGTAGCACACATGAGGACATTTTTCTCTGTTGAAATCATTTCTAGCCAGATGTAAAATGTTCATGTTTTGACTAATTGAATAGAGTGGGTTAGGTCTGCCCTATACCAAATTAGCATACCCCCTGAGTCTCTTCCCTTTTTCACACCTGGTAGTTTGGTGGATGGGATTACCAGCTCTCTGTAACCTAGAGGGCAACCAGTGGGTCCATCTCCTTTATACCATGTTTCTTGTAGGATGAAAATGTCTGTATTTCCAATTTCTTTGAAGAAGTCTGGGTTCCTGTTCTTTAAGCCAATGGCAGATGACCTCAGACCTTGTATATTCCAGGCTGTCTTTTTCTCTGTCTGTCATTGTTTGTCCTCCTGCCCCCTGGTCAGTGAGAGGGGTCAAAGGTGAAATGGATAGGTCCATGTTTGTCCAGTTGTATTGTCTCTCCTGGCCTTGGTCTGTCTGACCTAAACTTTCTGTCTACAGATTCACTCACAGGATGTGCTGGCAGGGTCACAGCCCAAACACTCTATCACTGTGTGTGTGTGTGTGTGTGTGTGTGTGTGTGTGTGTGTGTGTGTGTGTGTGTGTGTGTGTGTGTGTGTGTGTGTGTGTGTGTGTGTGTGTGTGTGTGTGTGTGTGTGTGTGTGTGTGTGTGTGTAAAGTCGGGCATGTGTACGACTCACACATATACAGTATACAAACTTTCTTTTCGGTTTTTCCTTTTTACTCCCTCACACACACTTCACACTCATACACCCACAGCTGTTCTGCTTCCTCTGTCTAATCTGTGGAGCAGAAACATCAATGGGCTAGGAACAGGAACAGCACAATGGCTCCAAACACATCAGGCCTCTCTGTGTTTTAATAGACTGTGGCTATTGGTCTCCGGTGGAGGAGCTGTCTGTCTGTCTGTTCTGTTTTGTCTGAGAGGTTAACTCCACACTGTAAAACCTGAGGTGGATTTCTCCGACCTAAGACCCTTTGACGAGGAACAAAAGAAAGCCTCGTCGTGGAGATTATTCCATTAGGACAAGACCCGCCTTGCCCACCCAGGACGTAACACACACACACTCATACACACATGCACACACAGACACAAACACATATACACACACTGTAACCGTCATATCAGTGAGGATGTCAATGTTAAACCAGCCCAGCAGGCAGTGGACGTGACCACATAATTACCGGTTAGATACTGAACACTGTTGGCCAGGTGTTACGTTTCACCCAGATTAGTGAGGGTTTTATTTTACCAGAAATAATATCTCTTTGGGGGGGATGAGACAGTGATAGATAGATGTGAAGAGAGTCTGAGAGCGAGAGACTAAGTGAGAGATACAGTAAAATACTGACAATTTAGAAAAAAATCACACTTTAATCAGATAGAGGGAAAAGGAATGAGAGAGAGAATTACATTTCAATGAGAAAGACAAAAGGACAGAGAGATTGACACTTTTGTTTATTATCTAGTTCACTTGCTTTGGCAATGATTTGGCAATTGAATTGAATTGAGAGAGAAACACTGTGAGACAGCAGGAAGAGGAGACTGTCTACACCTTGTTGGCTCTAGCACTGTTGGCTCTAGCACTGTTGGCTCTAGCACTGTTGGCTCTAGCACTGTTGGCTCTAGCACTGTTGGCTCTAGCCCTGTTGGCTTTAGCCTTGCGACTCGTTTTATGGAATTTAGGACGTGTGGAAATATACCCAACAAGGAACAGCCATGATAAAATGCTGTGTGACAGTTTTATTGTGACTGGTGCATCCCTCAACATGAATTTCACTCGCTCCGACACACAGCTGTTATTTAGACAGCAATTAACAATCTCTGCATTGCCACGGCGATTTGATAGGACTCAGCAGCGAGGAGGGGAAGGGGGGTGTGATGAACGTAAATAACACAGTTTAATGAGACCTTCTGATTTTGATAACGGCACAAACATAAAACATATTCCCTACATCTGTGCAGTCAATCACAGCCGTGTAGACTGAGTGGAACGAGGCAGCTTCTTTTACAGGTGACATTACAGGGGCCAGGACAGCCTGGTGTGACAGCCTTACAGAGCCTGATAGAGTGTCTGGGACAGAAAGGCATGTAGGACACACCTGTAGGACACACCTGTAGGACAGCGATGCTATCATTGGGAGCCCTGCAAACCCTCTAACCCTTCAAGCCCATGTGTTTGGAAGAGACGCAATCATACTTCTCTTAGAATGGTAGCCATTGGCATCAACTCAAGCCCCCCTCCACCACCTCCACTTCACACACCCAGAGTGTTTCTCTCTATACCACAGGCATCCACCTGTCCCCCATCACCTCACGACAGGGGTAAACAAGCTGCTGGTTTCTAACTAAGGTTACATCTGCCACTCCAAGTGTAGCAGGATGAAAAATAAAGAGGTATTTGCCCACAGCAGCAGACCAGAGAAGACCAATCCATCTGAAACAGTAGCCTGTGCTGGGAGCCAGTGGACCAATGGGAAGCTGAGTTTGAGACATGGTGAAAGGAACAGGACTGTGAGTGCAGCCAGCAGAGAGCTGCCATTCATTGATTTACCTGGAATGGAGCCTAAATTAGAAATGTGTGTGTGTGTGTGTGTGTGTGTGTGTGTGTGTGTGTGTGTGTGTGTGTGTGTGTGTGTGTGTGTGTGTGTGTGTGTGTGTGTGTGTGTGTGTGTGTCGGGTTAGATGGCAAATACAGAGGTCAGTGACAGCGAGATGGGGCTGGGAGGGTGGAGAGACGAGAGTGAGAGATGGACAAATAGAGCATAGGATGGGGGTGTGGAGATAGGAGGTAGAAATAGGCAGATAGCGTAGAGTCAGGGGTGGATGGGTTGTGTGTCTGTGTGTCTGGCAGACAGGTGGGGTGAGTGATAGTCTTATGTCTCTATCCACGACTGGCCGAGAATCTGTCAGGTTTGTCGCCCAGGGAGTACGCGGAGTCGAGGCTTGTGGCTGGCTGCTGTATCAATGTCACTCAGAAGCGGGGAGGAGGGTGGGAGGAGGGAGAGGGGGAGTGGGAGGTGGGAGCTGGTGTGAGGAGGGAAAGGGGGAAAGGGATAGAGGGCCACATGGGTAGCGAGGTGGGGCCACAAGTCTTCACCCCGGACTCACAGTTGCCCACTCACTTACGCCAGGAGCGGAGAGGGGGTGGGGGGTGGGGGGGAGTCAAGGAAGCAAGGGAAGGAAGCAAGAGAGGGTGGAAATGGATAAGGGAGCCACCTCTCCTGTTTCCTTGCATGTTACATTAAACACATTACACATCACAATCACAATCTCAGTGGTACTTCTATATAAGGATATGAATGTTTGTGCATGTGTGTGACTAGGATGAACATGAACATGTCAACAGCTGTACGATTGTAGTCATGAAAACGTGTGTGTGTGTGTGTGTGTGTGTGTGTGTGTGTGTGTGTGTGTGTGTGTGTGTGTGTGTGTGTGTGTGTGTGTGTGTGTGTGTGTGTGTGTGTGTGTGTGTGTGTGTGTGTGTGTGTGTGTGTGTTTGCGTGTGTTGTGTACTATAAGTGTAGAGTTCGAGGAAGTCACCCTGCGTGACACTTGGCTCCTCCCCCCTCAGTCCTCTCAGTAATGCAGACTGCCAGTCTGGACTGGGGCATGTGGGATCTGTTCTGGGGTCAGCTTCCCCTGCTGACCTTTTTAACACCTCACAGCCTCCAGAAAGCATCGGGACAAAAGTGACTTTTTAAAGAGTCCCAGAGCGCAGTGGAGCGTGCTCTAAGGGACTAACACACAGTAGAGATCTACAGCATGTTAGGAATCCACCAGCAGTTAGACTCCCAGTTTCACCCAGCAGTCTCCCCCTGCTGCCACTGACTATTCCTCTGTCCCAGTGTCTTACACCTCCATCTCCACGAATCTCAGTCTCAATGCTGCCGTTAGCTCAGTCTCAATGCTGCCATTAGCTCAGTCTCAATGCTGCCATTAGCTCAGTCTCAATGCTGCCATTAGCTCAGTCTCAGACTCCCACTGACCCACTTGGATTAGACCATTTCTTATAACCCTCACATAGAAGGAAATTGCACTATAGTTTGCGTTTTGCAAATGAGATCTTGGGGAACAGTGTAAATTCCATTACGGTCCATATCCACCTGTGGCCTCCAGCCAGCCAGAGAGACGACCCAGGACCTGCTGGGGGAACACTAAAGAAAAAAACACTCATCCCATCCAAATACCAGCCAGCTCTGTCTGACAAAACACTGGGAGAGTCTGCAGACACAGGCTGCTGAGGAGGTGTGTATGTGAGAGAGAGAGAGAGTGTGTGTGTGTGTTGGGCTGACATGCTCCCCCTGAGGGTATTGTTTTCAGTAGCAGTGTGGGTCGTGGAGAGGGCCTGTCCTGCCACGCCGAGGCCTGGTCCTGTGGGAGGTCTTGTTAGCACAATAAGCAGCGGCCAGGGAATCCAGGGCCAGTGTGTTTGCCCAGGTGAGAGTCCCTACTGTCAGGGCAAGCATAAATCTACCATGGTCAGGAGAGAGAGAGAGAGAGAGAGAGAGAGAGAGAGAGAGAGAGAGAGAGAGAGAGAGAGAGAGAGAGAGAGAGAGTGTGTGTGTGTGTGTCAAAGGACATAGTGGGGCACAGACAGCAGTCTGCCCGCTGAGAGAGGAGCATGTCTGGGCTGTGGGTTCACACTGAGGCAGGGGAGGGACATGAAAAGATACTGGAGGTGCTCTACATGCCAAGGAGGTGCTCTACATGCCGACTGGAGGTGCTCTACATGCCAACTGGAGGTACTCTACATGCCGACTGGAGGTGCTCTACATGCCGAATGGAGGTGCTCTACATGCCGACTGGATGTACTCTACATGCCAAGGAGGTGCTCTACATGCCGACTGGAGGTGCTCTACATGCCGAATGGAGGTGCTCTACATGCCGACTGGATGTACTCTACATGCCGAATGGAGGTGCTCTACATGCCGACTGGAGGTTCTCTACATGCCGACTGGAGGTTCTCTACATGCCGACTGGATGTACTCTACATGCCGACTGGAGGTTCTCTACATGCCGACTGGAGGTGCTCTACATGCCGACTGGATGTACTCTACATGCCGACTGGAGGTGCTCTACATGCCGAATGGAGGTGCTCTACATGCCGACTGGATGTACTCTACATGCCGACTGGAGGTTCTCTACATGCCGACTGGAGGTGCTCTACATGCCGACTGGAGGTTCTCTACATGCCGACTGGAGGTGCTCTACATGCCGACTGGAGGTGCTCTACATGCCGACTGGAGGTTCTCTACATGCCGACTGGAGGTGCTCTACATGCCGACTGGATGTACTCTACATGCCGACTGGAGGTGCTCTACATGCCGAATGGAGGTGCTCTACATGCCGACTGGATGTACTCTACATGCCGACTGGAGGTTCTCTACATGCCGACTGGAGGTGCTCTACATGCCGACTGGAGGTCCTCTACATGCCGACTGGAGGTTCTCTACATGCCGACTGGAGGTGCTCTACATGCCGACTGGAGGTGCTCTACATGCCGACTGGATGTACTCTACATGCCGACTGGAGGTTCTCTACATGCCGACTGGATGTACTCTACATGCCGACTGGAGGTGCTCTACATGCCGAATGGAGGTGCTCTACATGCCGACTGGATGTACTCTACATGCCGACTGGAGATTCTCTACATGCCGACTGGAGGTGCTCTACATGCCGACTGGATGTACTCTACATGCCGACTGGAGGTGCTCTACATGCCAAGGAGGTGCTCTACATGCCGACTGGAGGTGCTCTACATGCCGACTGGAGGTGCTCTACATGCCAAGGAGGTGCTCTACATGCCGACTGGAGGTGCTCTACATGTCGAATGGAGGTGCTCTACATGCCGACTGGATGTACTCTACATGCCGACTGGAGGTGCTCTACATGCCGACTGGATGTGCTCTACATGCCGACTGGAGGTGCTCTACATGCCGACTGGAAGTGCTCTACATGCCGACTGGAGGTGCTCTACATGCCGACTAGATGTACTCTACATGCCGACTGGAGGTGCTCTACATGCCGACTGGATGTACTCTACATGCCGACTGGAGGTGCTCTACATGCCGACTGGATGTGCTCTACATGCCGACTGGAGGTGCTCTACATGCCGACTGGAAGTGCTCTACATGCCGACTGGAGGTGCTCTACATGCCGACTAGATGTACTCTACATGCCGACTGGAGGTGCTCTACATGCCGACTGGAGGTGCTCTACATGCCGACTGGAGGTGCTCTACATGCCGACTGGATGTACTCTACATGCCGACTGGAGGTGCTCTACATGCCGACTGGATGTACTCTACATGCCGACTGGATGTACTCTACATGCCGACTGGAGGTGCTCTACATGCCAAGGAGGTGCTCAACATGCCGACTGGAGATGCTCTACATGCCGACTGGATGTACTCTACATGCCGACTGGAGGTGCTCTACATGCCGACTGGAGGTTCTCTACATGCCGACTGGAGGTGCTCTACATGCCGACTGGATGTACTCTACATGCCGACTGGATGTGCTCTACATGCCGACTGGATGTACTCTACATGCCGACTGGAGGTGCTCTACATGCCAAGGAGGTGCTCTACATGCCGACTGGAGGTGCTCTACATGCCAAGGAGGTGCTCAACATGCCGACTGGAGGTGCTCTACATGCCGACTGGATGTACTCTACATGCCGACTGGAGGTGCTCTACATGCCAAGGAGGTGCTCTACATGCCGACTGGAGGTGCTCTACATGCCGACTGGAGGTGCTCTACATGCCAAGGAGGTGCTCTACATGCCGACTGGAGGTGCTCTACATGTCGAATGAAGGTGCTCTACATGCCGACTGGAGGTGCTCTACATGCCGACTGGATGTACTCTACATGCCGACTGGAGGTGCTCTACATGCCGACTGGATGTGCTCTACATGCCGACTGGAGGTGCTCTACATGCCGACTGGAAGTGCTCTACATGCCGACTGGAGGTGCTTTACATGTCGAATGGAGGTGCTCTACATGCCGACTGGAGGTGCTCTACATGCCGACTGGATGTACTCTACATGCCGACTGGAGGTGCTCTACATGCCGACTGGATGTACTCTACATGCCGACTGGAGGTGCTCTACATGCCGACTGGATGTGCTCTACATACCGACTGGAGGTGCTCTACATGCCGACTGGAAGTGCTCTACATGCCGACTGGAGGTGCTCTACATGCCGACTAGATGTACTCTACATGCCGACTGGAGGTGCTCTACATGCCTACTGGATGTACTCTACATGCCGACTGGAGGTGCTCTACATGCCGACTGGATGTACTCTACATGCCGACTGGATGTACTCTACATGCCGACTGGATGTACTCTACATGCCGACTGGAGGTGCTCTACATGCCAAGGAGGTGCTCAACATGCCGACTGGAGGTGCTCTACATGCCGACTGGATGTACTCTACATGCCGACTGGAGGTGCTCTACATGCCGACTGGAGGTTCTCTACATGCCGACTGGAGGTGCTCTACATGCCGACTGGATGTACTCTACATGCCGACTGGAGGTGCTCTACATGCCAAGGAGGTGCTCTACATGCCGACTGGAGGTGCTCTACATGCCGACTGGAGGTGCTCTACATGCCAAGGAGGTGCTC
>NC_138295.1:68225000-68320000 GCF_965601325.2 Salmo salar
CTTTTGATGTTCCCCTTAATCCCATGTCCTGTCCTTCCTGTCCTGTCCTTCTTGTCCTGTCTTGTCCTGATCTGTCCTTCCTGTCCGGTCCTTCCTGGAATTCCTGTCCTGTCCTTCCTGTCCTGTCCTTCCTGGGATTCCTGCCCTGCCCTGTCCTTCCTGCCCTGTGCTTCCTGCCCTGTCCTTCCTGCCAGTCCTTCATGTCCTGTCCTGTCCCGTCCTGTCTTTCCTTTCCTGTCTAACACAGTGCTCTCTCACCCAACAACAGTCTCATAAATCTCAAACGCCAACCCCTACTTAGCTCTCCACAGGAGCCTGGTCTGCACTAAGAGCTTTCTTCTACACCCTCCATCGATCGCACAATGCAGTGATGCTGCTGCTGCTTGGCCATAAGCCCCCATATCGATGATTCAGAGCATCTAGTCATGAAGCGATGTTCACAGAGTCCTTCTGTCAACGACAACACACACAGCACAGCACTACACCCACAGACCAGCCAGTGTAGACAGGAGGGGAGGTCCCCCATCAATAGGATGTCATTTAAAGAATCCTAAAGAACTATATGGCTTATAAAAACCCATAAGGAAGGTTGGTAGTGAGTAGAGTAGAGAGTAATAGTCAGCCGAGCCAGAGAAAAGAGAAGGAGAGTGACGATTTAATAGAAACCTCAACATCGTTTGATGTTGATCATGATCTCTTCCTGGTGTTCTTCAGCATGTCTTTGTGTCAGATACAGCAGTTGAAGAAGATAGGTTTCACTCTCTTATCAGCTCAGAACTAGGTGGGGGAGCTTGTCATACAGATAGCAGATATATCCAGACAGAGAATAGACCTCACTCACATATCTGTTTCAACAATAATTGAGTAGTTGTCAGTTGTCAGTCCATTTAACATTTTATTTTCACACTACCTGTGCCTATATGCTACAATTATGTAAGTTGTGTACCTCAATATTTTAACATCCAATTGATAACCGACAAAGGTGTATATTGCTTTTCATAAATTCTCATAATCAATAATTTTTTTAATGTCAGATGATCTGAGAAGCAATACATGTTTTACTCATCCAAAGCAAATATACATTCTCCAAGAGATTTGAGTGTCACACAACCACAACATGTATTTTAGTATGTGTGGCCCGTTGCTACTGTTTTAACTGTAAAACCTTGACACGATATGCAGTGTACCAAGTATTCCCATATCAATTCAATAATTAGTCACATTTGAAAATTCCTGATATTTTATTTAATTGCACAAGATCCTTTACTTGAATGTGTCGACAGTACAGGGTTGTATTTTCACCACGATGCTCAAAGTGTCAACTTGAAAATGTTCTACTAAGCATCTCTTTGTTGGGTTTGTCATGCTTGATAGCGCACACCCTGCAATTCGCATTTTTTTTAGTACCAGTCAGAAGTTTGGACACACCTACTCATTCAAGGGTTTTTCTTTATTTTTACTATGTTCTATATTGTAGAATAATAGTGAAGATATCAAAACTATGAAATCATGTAGTAACCCCAAAATATATTCAAAGTAGCCGCTCTTTGCCTTGATGACAGCTTTGCACACTCTTGGCATTCTCTCAACCAGCTGCATGAGGTAGTCACCTGGAATGCATTTCAGTTAACAGGTGTGCCTTGTTAAAAGTTAACTTGTGGAATTTATTTCCTTCTTAATGCATTTGAGCCAGTCAGTTGTGTTGTGACAAGGTAGAGGCGGTATATAGAAGATAGCCCTATTTGGTAAAAGACTAAGTCCATATTATGGCAAGAACAGCTCAAATAAGCAAAGGGAAACAACATTACATCCTTTCTTTAAGACAGGAAGGTCAGTCAATTCGGAGAATGCCAAGAATGTTCAAAGCTGTCATCAAGGCAAAGGGTGGCTACTTTGAAGAATCTCAAATATTAAATATATTTTGATTTGTTTAACACTTTTTTTGGTTACTACATGATTCCATATGTGTTATTTAACAGTTTTGATGTCTTCACTATTGTTCTACAATTTAGAAAACAGGTGGGTGTGTCCAACTGCTACTGTATTCCTTGTAACATTAGAAAGGATAAAGAGAAAAATAAAAATAGCAAGACATTTATTTAATGTTATGAACCATACACCTTATAATGTCAACATTTGTTAATATTATTTGCCAAATCCAAAAATATATGTTGTAATGATATTAATTGTATGTTTATTTGAAATTATTTTAATTTACTTAACTCAAATTGTGATTCAGAATAATTAGGTTTTCAGTCTAATATTTTCCACTTGTTATTAACTTTAATAAAAGATTGAGAAATATTTGAAGTTTTAGTAGGCTTTTCATTCTGGTTCACCCAATGAGGACTTTCTCTCATAAGTCCACACATTCTCATCGTCACAACATGGCTGGCTTTCAGAAAAATACCATGATCACCATGGTTGTCCACTTCCCTCTCTTCCCCCTCTTCCTTCTCCACCTCTTCCTCTTTCTCATCCCCCTCTTCCTTTTCTTCCTTCTCAATATCCTCTCCCTCCTTCAGCTCCTCCTCATCTTCCTCCCATTTCTCCTCCTCCCCCTCCTCCTCCTCCTGCTCTTCCCTCTCCTCCTGCCTGCTGCTGAGGGTGCTGCAGAGTAACCTGGCTCTCCAGGGACAGGGATCACCAGCTGTGTGTGAGGAACCATCCAGCTCCCCGATTGTACACACACACACACACACACACACACACACACACACACACACACACACACACACACACACACACACACACACTCACAGGAATGTACGCATGCACTTAAATATGCGCACACACACACACACACACACACACACACACACACACACAGGAATGTACGCATGCACTTAAATGTGCACACACAAACACACACACACACAGGAATGTACACATGCACTTAAATGTGCCCACACAAACTCTCTCTCACACACACACACACACACACACACACACACACACACACACACACACACACACACACACACACACACACACACACACACACACCTGCTCGGACAGATGTGCACACACAGACACCCATTGACTATACACACAAAAATAGTGACTATTCATCTCTAGCTTGCCCTCCATTTCTCTATCATGCTATCATGGAGTGAGAGCTGGAGTGGGAGCTACTATGGTGTCTTTCCATCTCAGCATTTTATACCCAACCTGATGAGCAGGTCTGGGGTCTATAGATCCATATACATGGTGGTACAGACTGACTGGGCAGCCTGCAAAATACCCACCAGTGCCTTCTTCCATGGTAATGGTAGTAAAAAAGCTGTAAGGCAGTAAAAGTGTTGGATTTATTATTTCTCCATCTCACCTCCTTAAGTGGATGTTTTCTTCCTGTCTTCCTCTAAGCCAGCCCAAAGTGCTCTGAGACCTGAGCCTGTTCAGCTCAGGATTGGGTCTGGTGGTGGGGAAAAGGGGTCGTAAAAACTCTGTAATTCAATGGCCACCACTAAACAGCCTCCATCAATCCAACAGTGAGCCCAGCAGCCATGAAGCCAGGATGGAGATGTGTCCCCTGAGTCAGGGAGGGTTTTCTTAGCCTGCCTGGAAAGCCAGTTGGGTGGGGTTTTACTTTTGGAACTTTTCTATTGGCACTAGATGGCCACTAAGCCCAAGGCTTCATGAGGGGAAAGGTGTCTTAGGTAGAACATGCTATTCAATCTCTCTTTCGCAGAGAAAATCAATAGTCATGAAAAGCATGTTTTCTGGAGGGCTTGTAGTCAATCAGCAGGACTTCTAGGAGTAATTCCGTTTTTTTGCGAGAAGAAGACAAACAATATGATATGATATGATTTATGAATATGATACACACATACTAACATGTAATATCATATACACTCAGATAGGTACATACCTTTGTACACAGCTTATACACCCAAATCCATATACTCAATATACATAGAATTTTGATTGGTGGTGAATTGATATGATTGTTGGTATGCTGGAAAGTGAAAGCATTAAAACATTTGCATGGGTGGGAATCCTATAGCCAAAACTATAGAATGTGTTCATGTGAGATACCTGTTCATTAGGACAACTCATAACAATGTCATAACCCAACAATTGGTCATAGATGAGGAAGAAAGGCACTAAGGAGAAGGCTGCCTGTTAGTTAAGCATTGGCATGAGTAACTGAATGACACTCAATCACTGGCTGACTTAGCAGCATGAAGTCATCACTGTTGTCTTCATCCCTGTGTTCTTGTTGATAGACCAACCCAGCCTTCAATTGCTTGAGGTGGGCAGAGGCCTTATTTCTCTTGACAGGATGGTTGAGCCCTTTCAAATTCCAGCTAGTAAGGTAGACATCCCTCAGCTCTCTATCAACTCAATTGAGGTTCTGAATTATTTTGCATACATACTGTACCAGACATCACCATAGTGCCGTTCCAAAATGGAAGTTGTGTTTCATGTGAAGGATTTAACCTAGACTCGCAAAACATATTAGTCCCTTGGAATCTGTTTCCCCAATAGTACCTCCAGGAAAAGCAGTCTCAGATTTAGTTGAGTCACTCTGCGTTGTTCAGTGCACCATTTGCAAATGCCAGAGTAGCTTTTGAGAAAAGGAGAAGGAAGAAGAAGAGGCAGCAGCTTAATTGGCCATGCAGCTACATGGGATTTGAGTCAGACGAGATGTAATATGCATCAATAAGTCATGCTGCTGTATGGGCCTGGGCCCCGGCTGGGCTGCCTGGCAGAGAAGGATGGGGGAAATCTGCCATGGAGAAATCACTTTAGCTAGCCTAGAATGCTCGGGGTGTGTGTGTGTGTGTGTGTGTGTGTGTGTGTGTGTGTGTGTGTGTGTGTGTGTGTGTGTGTGTGTGTGTGTGTGTGTGTGTGTGTGTGTGTGTGTGTGTGTGTGTGTGTGTGTGTTTGCGCACTTGCGTGTGTGTATGTGCGTTCGCTCGCCATGTGTGGGACTCCAGATGGACTCCAGCATCTCGGCACAGCTTTCCTTCTAACCCTCTTCAATCCACCCTTTCCAAAGCATTACCCCCCCCCCCCCCCCCCCCCCCCCCCAGACCATCTAGCCCTTCCTTCCTCCCAGCCCCTCCACCCACCAACCAAACCTCACATTCGTGGTTGATTTGAAACTGAATCGTTGCCAGGGCTAAAGGCATGTTTTAATTAGCAGTATGTCAACACATTTTAATAATTTAAAGCTATTAACGCAAACTACCATAACCAGGTGTTGCTGTACAGGATCAAATAGCTGCACAGCTGTAGTAAGATACCTATGATACTACAATAACAGTCTGTGGATAAATCTTGTTAAATCTACTGTCTCCCAATATAAGAGGAGGCCCTGCCAACCTCCAGTGCAAATCCTGTCCTGATTCCCACCTACATCTAGCCCCTTTATCCACCTACAACACTAAAAGACTATGGACATGCAACCTCCAACCAACTGCCCCAGCCTCAGCTGGAACTCCATCCCCAGCCCACCCACCCTTTCCTGAGCCAGCTCCTCTCTCCCCTGCCTGCTTTGTGTCACCATGGCAGCTCTCAGAGAGGGGGCTGTAGAGAGCCTGCCCTGGGGAAGTAGCAGCTCTGCAGTGCTCTGCTCTGCTGGGCTTATTACTGACAAATTGTTTGGAACTAGAGGAGGCTCTCTCTGAAACCCCTGTTTTCTCTCTCTCTTTCTCTTTCTGACTCTCTCTCTCTCTCTTTCTCTCTCTCCTACAGAGGTCCTTCTGCAGTGCCATGGTGGACGAATTGCGGGTGTCCCTCAAGTGCCAGCGGCGCCTCAAACACAAGCCTCAACCGCCCGTCATGGTTAAGACAGAGGACGTCATCAACATGCACACCTTCAATGACCGCAGACTGCCAGGCAAAGAGACCATGGCCTAGAACAGGACTCCCTCTCTCTCTATCCCTCTAACTCTTTCTATCTCTCTCTCTCTATCTCTCGCTCTGCTGTCACTGGGAGGCGTGTAGGGTGAAGAGACACTGGGGGAGGGAGGAAGGGTGATAGTTGATTTATGTGAGTGTATTGGGGGGGGTTAAGAGAGATGGGAGATGAGATGAGAAGAAAAGAGAAGAGAAGAAAAGAGAAGTGGAGAAGAGAAGAGAGGAGCTGAGCTGCTCTGATCACTGACTGGACTGACTGTCTGGCATCGTTGTTTCGAAACACTTAGCTAGAGATGAAAAGAGATTCAACAATGTTTCCTGTGGAAATAACTTGAACCAACCTGGGAGCAATTCAATGTGAGTTACCTCATTACTCTACTTGGCAATGCACCTGAGCAAGGAGTGACCAAGTGGTGCCATGATTTAGTATAAAAAGAGAGAGAGGTAAACCCAGGATTCAGAGGAAAGGAGGGAGGGCAGGTTAAATTGAAAGTATAGAACATCATACATATGTTTGGTTGTCCCTTAAATATTGATTCAATTTGGACCTGTGATCTCTATCTGCTACCCAACCACTCTCTCTCTCTTACTGAGTAGAATCAGGAGAATGTTAGGTAGAATCAGGAGAACGTACATCACTCAGTCATAGTTATCGAGAAAACACGTACACAGACACTAATAGAAAAAACGGAGAGAAAATCAGTTGGCGAGTGTGTAAAGGACACATCTTGTTATTATTCAACCATAGAAGAAGAAGGAGACCAGATGGGCTAGAAACAGCCAGTTCCAAATTAAACCCAAAGCCCAAAACGCATTGGTGAGCAGGACAGAACTACTCCCAACATGTACAGAGGCATCGTTTATTCATATGATTCACTGTTGGAAAGAATACAGTACATTATCCAACAGGCAATAGGTTATTTCATTTATTTTGTTTTCAGAGTACTAAACATTTTGTTAAATTATGGGGGAGGGGAAAAACATTTTAAATAAAAAAAATATATACATATATAAATACAAGCAGAGACAGATTACTGGGGTCAGTGATGTAATAGAGGAATTAGGTGATAGGAACTGGAAGTGACATGAAGAGTGGCGGACATGATGAAAGTAGTAACCTTGGAAACCTTAGTAGTTTGAATTGAAGGAAAGCAGGACAGCAGGAGTGGATCTGAAACTAAATTCACAGCAATCACACAACATGAGGAATTTATTTATTCAAGTATTTATTATTTTATTTATGAATTTCTTTATTTATATTTTCATGGACTGGATTTTCACAGCAGCTGCCAGGATACAGTACACACCTCATTTTCAGATTTGATGGGTACAAATGTTTTGGTTTTCTTTTTTGTTCGATGTCAAGTCTCAAGTTTCTTTTTGTACTCTTGTGGCTTTTATTTTAGTAACAAAATCCTCACATTTACTTGTGCAAATGCAATTTCTATGAAAAAGTGTTTTTGTACGAAGAAAATTAAAAATTTTGTAATAATTTTTATCAACAAAAAATGTACCACGGGTGTCACCACGGCAGACAGCGAGCCTCTCTCTCCACTGTGGCCGTGTGGGTGTCCCAAGGGATAGCAGCCCCATCTAGGATGGCCTAACACAAACCCCTCCAGGGGTTCACGAGAACAACCCCTCCATGGATCGGCCTCACACCGATGGGGTCTCAAGAGCATTCTGGTTGAGCTTCAGTGGCATAATACATGTTTTGGAAAAAACTATTTTTATCATGTAAAGGAATCATATTTAAAATAAAGATATTTTTACTTCAGGTGAAAGAAGAGTAATGATTAAACAATAATTAGAACAATACATATATATATATATATATACACACACAAAGAAGCTGAAGTGAAGAGGACTGCCAACGATGCTTATCATTCTACACCCCTGATTTCCAATAGACTGCTAGATTTCAGTGCTGAGAAATTGTGTGTAAATGGTTTTAAAAACAGAAAGATATGTATTTAACAGAATAAGGAACACCCAACTAATTTTGAACATGTTATGAAAACTAAACGGAGTGCACACAGTTTACTGTTTGAAGTTGATGCACAAGTTTAAAGAAAATAAAAAAAAATCTTCACATCTTTGTGGTGTCATTCATTTGACTCTAAAACAAAATGTTTTGACACCATTACATTGTAACAGCTTGGATCAGACGCTAAACAGAACAAAGAGCAAAGTGAACAGAAAACACAATAGAAGACTGATGGAATATGGGATATATATATAAACACAAAAATCTAATGAAGAACAAAGCAAGTCGACATTGGGCCCAAAAGAAAAAGAAACCACAGCATTTAAACAGAAAGATAATTATTTAAAAAAATAATTATTTAACGTTTTTACCATATAATGTTGACTGTGTGCGCTCACCCTGCGTGTTTGTATTCCATATCCCTCCATCTGGAGAGCAGCTGTGGAAATACTGACATGAATGAAAAAACAAAGGGCAATCAATCTATTAGGTCTACTGAAGAAATGTAAATGTTATTCATCTTTAACAGCCTGGTGTACGTGAAAGGATTCCTATTTGAAAGACACAAAATGTACAGCACATCTGCCATGCATACCCATTAATGCATTTATATTAGCAGTTAAGAAAATTGGCAAAATAAATGATTATACTATACAACAACTATACAACACAGGATTATGAAATATGTAAGCCTATAGAGCAGTAATGTCCCTTGGGCAGACTCTGTGTGTAGACTGAGAGAATCTGCCAGAACTGAATGAGATGCGTCAATTCCGAGCAGCATTACATCCGGTTTTGGGGTTTTCATCACTGGTTAGTTGGACATATCAGGTTGGGGCGAAGGAGGTGCTTAAACTGCTTCGCCTGCAGTGATTTGTGCATTTGCGCACATGGATCGGAAGGGGGGAGGCTGAGAGTTTCCTTTTGCGAGGGTGGAGAATTCATTTTTGCCGGAACTCTTAATTTTTGACACATGTGAACACAGAAGTTAATCACTTACGCAAGATTTTATTTCTGGGTTAACAGAGATGAATAGAGCAGTTGTACAATTATTCCCTAGCCATTGAAACAAGACAAATTATATAAATGCAAGACTGTCTGTGAGAGTAATCACATGCATACTTAATGCTCAAATGTATGTGCATATACAATGATAAGCGGGTTCCAGTGACTCACAGGCTTTATTAGATGGGGATTGTTGTGGATGGGGAGATGCTATCCTTGATGGCAAGGAGAGAGGAAACTGCCTTGTAGCGTTGAGGAATTAACTATCCATAATGAATTAAAATAGAGGGAATTAACACAGAGTGTGATGAACAAAGCCAAATGACTGTCGTTAAGGGACGGTGGGGGTAGTGAGAGTGTGGCGGTAGCTTGCATTACTTGTGGGCCACGGTCACCAATTCACCCAGAAACAGACTCAGTCAGCAAACACAGGGAGGGTCAGACAAGGACACCGCTTCCTCTTAGCCAATCCCTGATCTGACGATGACCCTTGACCCATACCCAGGGTATGACTTGGCAGAACGCTGCGGCTAATCAGATTAACTCCCCATCCTCACCCTGACCTGAGAGGTGGGATGGATAGGACGGATGGGATGGGAAGAAGGCCCAGGGGCTGTCAGGGGCAGTATTATGGAGATGCAGCCAACAGATTACATTTAAAAACATTTGTACTTAACCTGTCTTAACCTGCTGGTTTAGAAAGCTTTCCTCCTTATCGACCTGACCTCTCAGTTTGACAGTTACTTCATAACTGGATGTCGAGGAACCTGAACACTGTTGGCCTTTTTTTGTTGTGTGTTAGTTGTGGCGTAAATCTGCTTCCATACGTTGGTGACTTCTAAAATTCAAGTGCAGCTCTATCTGAGGAAGCTTTATGAATAAATAGCTTTTGAATACATTTGTAAAAAAAATTCATGGAAATGTATTTGTTTGAAGAGTAATATATAGAATTTGAGGTTCAACAGTGGCAGAAACCCTGGGATAGCTTCACCATGGATTCATCTTAGGTCATTCAGCAGCAGGAAAATGCTCTGTCCAAAATACATACCGAAAACACACACCAATGTCAAGTTAGTAGTGGAACAGTGGTTCCTGCTGGTCCACACTGTCTTTACCCTCAGAAAAACGAACAAAACAAAAAATGGTGTCAGTGTCCAGCCCACCGCCATGATACCAGTTCATTAAAAAACATTCCGATGGTAAGAAAACACATTTTGTGGAGAGAAAAAAACATCCTTATCTGTGCCCTGCATCCTCAGGACTAATGCTGCCATTGTGTGGATCGTTAGAACCTAGCCTGTGGTGTTTTTCTGTGTGTGTGTGCAGTCCCACAGCCTGTTCTCAGCCATTCCATTATCAGATTGACGTTTTCACACAAGGTGCCGCATCAGACGGGCCCTAATCTTCACGCCTCTGTCAGGCCGAGGGGGCAGGGGGGAGGACGAAGGCAGATAACAAACCCACACGCCGGATCCCATTAATTGGCTAATTATCATGGCTGGTGGGGAGTGCCAGTAAACTGGAGATGGGGAAGGTAAAGCCATGTCCCCTGTATGCTCCTCTCATCCCCCAGTCAAACCTTGTTTATCAATCAACAGTTTTAATGAAGACTGAACAGGACACGGCCGTACGTGGTGGCGACCGAGAGATGGCCGTCGTCCTTGAGACATGGGGCTTCAGGCCAAGGGTTTTGTTAGTTGTGTCTGAGGTTCTCTCTCATGGCTAGAAATGGGAAATGATTGAAGTTTTCATTATTTCTGAATACTTACTAAGATAATAACATCTTGACCAGGTCTCCCTGGAAAAAGAGATTCCTATCTAAATTGTTTTATTAGCTCTCTCATTGTTTCTCATTGACCTGATTTAAGGACAGGGGAGGAGAGGAGAGGCGGAGGATTTTGGACTAAATCATCTGTGTCGGAAACCCACTGTCACGTCCTGACCAGTGAAAGGGGTTATTTGTTATTGTAGTTTGGTCAAGGCGTGGCAGGGGGTGTTTGTTTAGTGTGTTTCGTGGTTTTTGGTTTATGTTCTATGTTTTCTATTTCTATGTGGGTTTTCTAGTTTTTCTATGTCTATGTTAGTTTTGTCAATGACCTCCAATCAGAAGCAGCTGTTTCTTGTTATTCTCTGATTGGAGGCCATATTTAGTTGTGTGTGTTTTCACTTGTGTTTGTGGGTGGTTGTTTCCTCGTATCGTCTGAGCACCTTACGGGACTGTTTTTTGTCGTTTGTTTTGTATGAGTATTTTTTTCCCTTCTAAATAAAAAGAAGATGAGCACCTTAACCGCTGCATATTGGTCCAATGATTTCTCCTCCTCAGACGACAAACTTTATGACACCCACCATGAGTTTCTCTGATGTTGTGTTAAACCAGAGGAGTAAACCAGCCCAGACCTACTGTATCATGTTACAAAAGCAATAAGACCACCTTCAGCCAAGCAGAGATGAGATTAAACACACAAGATTCCAAAACTAAATCCTTCAGATAAAAAAACAAGGGAGAGAGCGGGGTAAGAGAGGGAAAGAGAGAGAGAGCATTCGAGAAACAAAACATCCCACGTGGAATTGTGTCAAGACGTGTGACACTGCATCAGGCAGCATTCAATGCCATGTCCTTTCTGTGTTCCTTGCCAAAAAAATCATGTGTTAAAAGAAAAGGACAGTATGGAGGATTCCCCCCTAGCATCCTCTGTAGCTGGTAGAGATTATCAACCCAGTAAACACAGGGCCTCAATGGTTGAGAGGAGTAAACACAGGGCCTGAATGGTTGAGAGGAGTTAACACAGGGCCTGAATGGTTGAGAGGAGTTAACACAGGGCCTCAATGGTTGAGAGGAGTAAACACAGGGCCTGAATGGTTGAGAGGAGTTAACACAGGGCCTGAATGGTTGAGAGGAGTTAACACAGGGCCTGAATGGTTGAGAGGAGTTAACACAGGGCCTGAATGGTTGAGAGGAGTTAACACAGGGCCTGAATGGTTGAGAGGAGTTAACACAGGGCCTGAATGGTTGAGAGGAGTTAACACAGGGCCTGAATGGTTGAGAGGAGAAACGGCTAAAAGGGAAAGTCACAGGCATTTATCCTCCTCTGATCCCCACCACAGGAGCTTTACAGACATAATCCCAAATTACACTGTGGGAGAAAGCACCCACCACCAGGGCCTAATGGCCTGTGACCAGATTACACTGTCTGAGACCCACCCAGATGTAATGGAGCGTGACCAGATTACACTGCCTGAGACCCACCTGTAGTGAGGATATGGAGGATATGTGATCTCCCCAGGGTAGTAAAGCCATTCGTGGACGTTTCATGCTATGGACCAGGATAAAAGGGTGTGATGGAGGATAGCTGGAGAGGAGTGTGTGGTCTCTGATTCTGGTCCAGGGGACTAGTGTCCTTACTCACATGCACAAATACATGCACACATACACTGCCCCAGACCACAGCCACAGCCAGGGGTAGCAGGTGCAGTGCCATCGGGATATTAAACAGTATCAGCACAGACACAATGTATGTCTGCTCTCTGCTGTATTAGCCAATAGCGGTATCTCAAAGCAAACACAAAAAAAATGAGAAATTCATCTGTAAATCCCTACTTAATGTTTTTACTGAAGCAACAAGTTGATTCCGATTCTGCCTGTGGCTGTGGATGGAATGAGAACCAGTCAATGCCATCGTGTGTGTGTGTGTGTGTGTGTGTGTGTGTGTGTGTGTGTGTGTGTGTGTTATCGAGAGGAAAGGCTAGATCTTCTCCTTTAATCTTACCCCAGGATATAGCTAAAATCAATAAAGGTGTAGAACAGCGTGTCATGCTGTGTTGTGAGGTATCAGGCAGATAGATTCAGATGAAAATAATGAAAACAGCTGGGGTCTGATCTCATAATGTCATGCCCTGACCGTACAGAGCCTTTTTATTTCTCTATTTGGTTTGGTCAGGGTGTGATTTGAGTGGGCATTCTAGATTATATATTTCTATGTTGGCCTGATATGGTTCCCAATCAGAGGCAGCTGTCGTTCGTTGTCTCTGATTGGGGATCATATTTAGGCAGCCTTTTCCCACAGGGTTTTTGTGGGATCTTGTTTTTGTTAGGTCCTGTGTAGCCTGCAGAACTTTACGTTCGTGCTTGTATTTTGTTGTTTTGACGGTGTTCATTTTAATAAAGGGAAAATGTTCGCCTATCACGCTGCACCTTGGTCTCATCCTTCAGACAAACGTGACACATAGTGGTACATTCTAATAACATGAACTTGTTATCCTTAGTGTTTAATACGTTTAGGGAATATGCTTTTCTGACACTGCACGGAGTATGTCTTGTCGGACTTGGTTGGATGTTTGATGCGTCAATAGCATATTATTGACTTTGTATTACATTCAGAGAATCATAAAGAAATCACAGCATACTTTAAAGACCAGGATTGAGGGATACACACTACTACCTCTTCCCAGAGGCCTGAGCTTTTTGTTGTCACTACCCTCTACACCATAGGAGCCACGGTTCAGGTCCCCAGTGCAGCTCTCACTCTCTCATGCTACAATATTGTATATACCAGTATTATGTTTGAAAATGCTTACAAAATACTGCGTGTCGACAAAATAAAGGATATATAGACTGTATAAAAGCAGTAGTCACTACTGTATCCTCACACTGTGAGTGGATAAATAAAGTGAGGCGAGGTGACAGGCAGGATAACTCTCAACTTTGATCATGCAATATTAATTCTGGATGTTTTATTCATGTGGGAGCAGCTAGCGGAGCTCCAGGATGTGGCCTTTCCCCGAGCCGTTCCTTTCCCTGTCTGCTCTACCCTCTCTGTCTCTCTCTGTCTCTCTCTGCCCCCCCCCTCTCTCTCTCTCTCTCTCTACCTCTCTCTCTCTTTACCTCCCCCACTCTGCCTCTTCCTCTCCCTCTCTCTGGCTCCTACCAGGAGGTAAGCTTATTTTCTTTATCCACCTGCAAATCTCTCCTCCTCTTCCCCTCCAGCAACTATTCATCCCTCTCTCTTTCCACCTGTTTACAGTGTGGCTGCCATTCTGATGTAACCCACTATGCATGTACAGTATGTGTGATTTCTTACCATTTGAATCTAGGTGGTGCAGTTTTATGCGGTGAACTGTTGAAACTATTGTAGTTCTTAGGTTGGATCAGATTGTCATGACAAAAGCGAGGGACAGGATGTTTATGTCAGGATGCCCACCCAACTGTCATTGACTTACAAACAAGAGAATTACACTTTTATTAACATTGAGCATATATTTACCATTGTTCAGGCGAATTGGAGTGATTTAAGAGGCTGTTTTAATCCAATCATGTCTGATCAGTTCATCGGCATTGGATCCTTTAGTAGCCTATAAGATCACTTTGAATCCTTAGAAGCCTATCAGACCACTCATTAAGAAGCGTGTTTCCTGTATGATCCAGTGTCTCCGCCCACTCTCAATAATAACCATAGTTTGGGGCCAAAACAGCATCTTCAAATCAAGACGTTGTTGTGGCTATTCCATGTAAAAGACTGGCTGTCTGCGATCTATCTTCCAGTGGGATGAGCCTGTCTGGGATTCATGTAGCTAAAATAAGCTTTAAGATTTCATGCCAAGAATAAAATGAAACCAATTATTGAGAGATGGTAGTTTTTATGTCCTTTATTTTGTGTAAGTAGTACTATGTCTCTTTCCCCACATTTCAGAATAGTTATATTGTAGCTGAAGCCGTGCTCCTCCAATCCTTGGTGGTATTATATAAAAGGTTGTGTTTTTAATAAGGGCAACCATTGAAGAGAGTAGAGGAGAGGACAGAGGAGAGGAGAGGAGCTCTCAGTGATCCCACACATGCCTGTCTGTCCATTCACAGGCCCCCTTTATTCTGCAGCCCAGTCTGCCTGTGCACTGTGCAGCCACCCAACCAACATAAACACTCGCACTCTAAAGTCCAACCAAGGCCGACAAGACGTGGAGCACATTATACTCTATGCAGTGTCACGCCCTGATCTGTTTCACCTGTCTTTGTGCTTGTCTCCACCCCCTCCAGGTGTCTCCCATCTTCCCCATTATCCCCTGTGTACTTATACCTGTGTCTTGTTTGTCAAGCTTACCAACGTTTAGCATCCGAGCTGAACAGCCCCACTCAGCCCCTCTCCATTCTCATGGATGTTTGAGTGCTGGACGGGCGCTCTATAGACCGAGTCACCCACAACACCACTCCCATCCACCTACTGGTGTCAGGGAATCACAGCGAGGCTATCCAATTCCTGCTCATCAAATCCCGTGGTATTGGGATTCTCCTGGCTCCAATGACACAATTCCCTCACTGGTGCCATCATGGGCTGGAGCCCGTTCTGCCACGCCCATTGCCTGAAGTCAGCACAACCTGCCCTGGGACGTCTTCCTGGGGGCACTGAAGGTGCCCCGGACCTCTCCGCCATTCCCGCGGAGTACCAGGACCTCCGGGAGGTGTTCAGCAAGACCCTATGGCTGTGGGATTAACCTTCTCCCTAGCACCTCTTCACCCCGGGGACGTCTGTACTCTCTATCGGGACTGGAGACCAAGGCTATGGATACCTACATTGGGGACTCCCTAGCTTCTGGATTTATCTGTCCTTCTTCCCCTCCCGCCGGCGCAGACTTCTTCTTTGTTGAGAAAAGGACAAGACCCTGCGCCCGTGCATTGACTACCAGGGACTCAACGACATTACTGTGAAGAACCGTTACCCGCTACCACTCATCTTCTCGGGCCTTCGAGCCGCTCCAGGGGGCCACTGTGTTTTCCAAGCTGGGTCTACGGAACACCTACCACCTGGTGTGGATACGAGAGGGGGACAAGTGGAAGACCGCCTTCACACGGCCAGTGGCCACAACGAGTATCTGGTCATGCCCTTTGGCCTCACCAACGCACCTGCTGTGTTCCAGGCTCTGGTGAATGATGTTCGCTGCGACATGTTGAGCCGGTTCGTCTTCGTCTACATTGATGACATCCTTGTCTTCTCCCGCTCCCCTCAAGAACATGTGCTCCACGTCCGGCAGGTCCTTCAATGCCTTCTGGAGAATCAGCTGTTTGTGAAGGCGGAGAAGTGCAAGTTCCATCGCTCCACCATCCCCTTTCTCAGTTACATCATCTCTGCTGGGAGTGTCCAGATGGTTCCCAGAAAGGTGAGAGCAGTGATGGATTGGCCTCAGCCTACATCCAGGGTGCAGCTGCAACGTTTCCTGGGGTTCGCCAATTTCTATCGTTGCTTTATCCGGGGTTACAGCTCCCTGGCTTCCCCACTGTCAGTACCCCACCTCGCCCAAGGTTCCGTTCACGTGGTCCCCAGCTGCTGACCAGGCGTTCCGGGACCTCAAACATCGCTTCACCACAGCTCCCATCCTGGTTCATCCGGACCCATCTCGTCAGTTTGTGGTGGAGGCCGATGCTTCGGACGTCGGAGTGGGGGCTGTCCTGTCCCAGCGTTCTGCCCTTGACCTCAAGCTACATCCCTGCGCCTTTTTCTCCCATCGCCTCAATGCCACAGAAAGGAACTATGATGTGGGGAATCGGGAGCCTCGCGCGGTTAAGTTAGGGACAGACGTTTGGCTAGCGGAATGCCTCACCAATATCCAATGGTATAGCGTGACGCGAAATACAAATACCTCAAAAATGCTATAACTTCAATTTCTCAAACATATGACTATTTTACACCATTTTAAAGATAAGACTCTCGTTAATTTAACCACACTGTCCGATTTCAGAAAGGCTTTACAGCGAAAGCAAAACATTAGATTATGTCAGGAGAGTACCCTCCCAAAAATAATCACACAGCCATTTTCAAAGCAAGCATATATGTCACAAAGACCAAAACCACAGCTAATTGCAGCACTAACCTTTGATGATCTTCATCAGATGACACTCATAGGACATTATGTTATACAATACATGCATGTTTTGTTCAATCAAGTTCATATTTATATCAAAAAACAGCTTTTTACATTAGCATGTGATGTCCAGAACTAGCATTCCCACCGCAAACTTCCGGTGAATTTACTAAATTACTCACGATAAACGTTCACAAAAAACATAACAATTATTTTAAGAATTATAGATACAGAACTCCTTTATGCCATCGCGGTGTCAGATTTTAAAATAGCTTTTCGGTGAAAGCACATTTTGTAATATTCTGAGTAGATAGCCTGGCCATCACGGCTAGCTAATTTGACACCCACCAAGTTTGGCCCTCACCAAACTCAGATTTACTATAAGAAAAATTGGATTACCTTTGCTGTTCTTTGTCATAATGCACTCCCAAGACTTCTACTTCAACAACAAATGTTGTTTTGGTTCGAAATAATCCATAGTTATATCCAAATAGCTCCATTTTGTTCGTGCGTTGAGGTCACTATCCAAAGGGTGACGCGCGGGTGCATTTCGTGACAAAAAAAATCTAAATATTCCATTACCGTACTTTGAAGCATGTCAAACGCTGTTTAAAGTACATTTTTATGCTATTTTTCTTGTAAAATAGCGATAATATTCCAACCGGGCGACGTTGTGTTCATTCAAACACTGAAAGAAAAACATGGAGTCGTCTCGTGCATGCGCGCCTCAGTGTCATTGTTCTCAGCAGGACCACTCACAAAAACCCCTACTGTTTTTCACCCAGAGACTGGAGAGCTCTCATTCCACTTTCTGGCGCCTTCCTAGAGCCAATGGAAGCCTTAGAAAATGTCACGTGACAGCAGAGATGCTGTATTTTTGATAGAGATGCCCTAGAAGGAGAACAACGGAGCTGTGAGGGGAACGGCACCTCCGTACCTTCAGGCACTGATCAGGCCCTACACCAAAACAAGGGCACTGCGCTCATCCACCTCTGGCCTGCTCGCCTCCCTACCTCTGAGGAAGCACAGTTCCCGCTCAGTTCCCGCTCACGACGCCAGGACAGCGGAGTCAATCACCACCTTCCGGAGACACCTGAAACCCCACCTCTTTAAAACCTCTTGGGGCTAGGTGGGACGCTAGCGTGCCACCCGTGGTGCACTCCATCAACAGCAGGTGCATTTCAAGAGCGGCAAATTTGAATCCAAATAAATGTCAAAATTCTAATTTTTCAAAAATACAACTATGTTACACCATTTGAAAGATAAACATCTCCTTAATCTAACCACGTTTTACGATTTCAAAAAGGTTTTACGGCGAAAGCATAAATTTAGAGTATGTTAGGACAGTACATTTACAAGAGTTGTGTGTAATGTTTTGTCAAGTCAAAGACAGGGTCACCAAAACCATAAAACCAGCTAAAATGATACACTAACCTTTTACAATCTCCATCAGATGACACTCCTAGGACATTATGTTAGACAATGCATGCATTTTTAGTTCTATCAAGTTGATATTTATATCCAAAAACAGCGTTTTACTATGGCATTGATGTTGAGGAAATCGTTTCCCTCCAATAACCGGCAGTCAAGTCAGCGTCACAAATTAAATAATTAAAATTAGAAAACATTGGTAAAATATTATATTGTCATTTAAAGAATTATAGATTTACATCTTTTGAACGCAATCAACTTGCCAGATTTAAAAATAACCTTACTGGGAAATCACACTTTGCAATAATCTGAGCACTGCGCCCAGAAAAATACGCGTTGCGATACAGACTAGACGTCATGTTGGGGAGATCTAAAATCGAAAATACTATGTAAATAATCCATTACCTTTGATTCTCTTCATCAGATGTCACTTCCAGGTATCACAGGTCCATAACGAATGTAGTTTTGTTCAAAAAAGCTCATCATTTATGTCCAAAAATCTCCGTCTCGTTAGCACATGATGTAAGCCAGCCGGACTTCTCGTCATGAACGAGGGGAAAAAATATATTTCCGTTCGTTCAAACATGTCAAACGTTGTATAGCATAAATCATTAGGGCCTTTTTTAACCAGAACATGAATAATATTCAAGGTGGACGAATGCATACTCTTTTATAACGTATTGGAACGAGGGTACCCAACATCAACTCGCGCGCAAGGTGTCTAATGGGCCATCATCGTTCCATGGCTCTTGTTCGGTCAGATCTCCCTCCAGAAGACTCAAAACACTTTGTAAAGGCTGGTGACATCTAGTGGAAGCAATAGGAAGTGCCAAAATATTCCTAAACCCCTGTGTTTTTCAATGGGATAGGTTTAAAGTCAATACAACACATCAGGTATCCACTTCCTGTCAGAAAATGTCTCAGGGTTTTGCCTGCCAAATGAGTTCTGTTATACTCACAGACACCATTCAAACAGTTTTGGAAACTTTAGAGTGTTTTCTATCCATATATAATAAGTATATGCATATTGTAGTTACTGGGTAGGATTAGTAACCAGATTAAATCGGGTACATTTTTTTTATCCAGACGTGCAAATGCTGCCCCCTAGACCCAACAGGTTAAGGAATACCTAGGATAGGATAAAGTAATCCTTCTAACCCCCCCCCCCCCCCTTAAAAGATTTAGATACACTATTGTAAAGTGGTTGTTCCACTGGATATCATAAGGTGAATCCACCAATTTGTAAGTCGCTCTGGATAAGACCGTCTGCTAAATGACTTAAATGTAATGTAAATGTAACAAATTGTCAGACAGGGCACTTCCTGTATAGAATCTTCTCAGGTTTTGGCCTGCCATATGAGTTCTGTTGGCCTCTGACCGGGGTCCTCAGTTCTCGCCCCAGTTCTGGAAGGCATTCTGCACCCTCATTGGGTCGTCAGCCAGGCTGTCCTCCGGGTTCCACCCCCAGTCCAACGGCCAGTCGGAGTGAGCCAACAAGGACCTCAAGACCACCTTGCACTGCCTGGTCTCCGCCAACCCCACCACCTGGAGCCAGAAGCTTGTGTGGGTCAAATATGCCCGCAACACCCTTCCCTGCTCTGCCAAGGGCCTATCTCCCTTTGTGTGTTCCCTTGGGTATCAGCCCCCACATTGGCATACATTCTGCCCAGATTTTTGATCGCCGCTGTCATCGTACCTGGAGGAGAGCCCGGTTGGCCCTCCTCAAGAACACCTCCAGGTATCGACGAAAGCGGATCGCCATCAGACCTCTGCTCCCCGGTATCATCTCGGGCAGAAGGTACGGCTCTCCACCCGGGATCTGCCCCTTCAGGTGGAGTCTCGCAAACTGTCCACCCGGTTTATCGGCCATTTCCCCATCTCCAAAGTAATTAGTCCCTCTGCTGTTCGTCTTCTGTTGCCCCATACCCTTCATATACACCCCACCTTTCATGTGTCCCGTGTCAAGCTTGGGTCTCACAGTCCCTTGTCTTCCATTTCCAGGCCCACCCCTCCTCCCTGTGTCGTCGATGGCCATCCGGCATACATGGTGAGACGCCTCCTGAGGGTTCGACCACGGGGCAGGGGTTTCCAGTACCTGGTTGACTGGGAGGGTTATGGACCGGAGGAGAAGTGCTGGGTCCTGGCTAGAGACATCCTGGACCCAGCCCTCATCGCCGACTTCCACAGCCGGCACCTCGGTCAACCAGGTATGCGCCCAGGTAGGATGCCAGGTGGCGCCCCTAGAGGGGGGGTGGTGTCACACCCTGATCTGTTTCACCTGTCTTTGTGCTTGTCTCCACCCCCTCCAGGTGTCACCCATTTTCCCCATTATTCCCTGTGTATTTATACCTGTGTTTTCTGTTTGCCTGTGCCAGTTCGTCTTGTTTGTCAAGCTTACCAGCATTTGTCCTGTCAGCTCCTGTTTTTTCCCAGCCTCTCTTTTCTCGCCCTCCTGGCTTTTGACCCTTGCCTGTCCTGACCCTGAACTCGACCACCTGTCCACTCAGCCTGCCCCTGAGCCTGCCTGCCGTCCTGTACCTTTGTCTCTGTTTCTGTAATAAACATTATTACTTCGACACGGTCTGCATCTGGGTTTTACCTTATCCTGATAATGCAGTGTCAGAAAAGCATATTACCTAAATGTATTAAACACTAAGGATAACAAGTTCATGTTATTAGAATGTACCACTATGAGATCAGACCCCAGCTGTTTTCATTATTTTCATCTGAATCTATCTGCCTGATACCTCACAACGCAGCATGACACGCTGTTCTACACCTTTATTGATTTCAAAAGATGGAGTATTTACTTTTTGTGTGTTAAGCTGTATCCTGGGGTAAGATTAAAGGAGAAGCTCTAGCCTCTCCTCTCAACAACACACACACACACACACACACACACTTAGCTCATACAACATGGTCATGGAGGTCAATTCTTCATCACTGACATGTTCATGCATTGATTCCTCCTATCCTTATGAAAATGAACTGTAATTACAGAAAAAGAAGGGAAAGAGGGATGATAGAAAAAGATACATAAAGAGAGAGGGGTGTGTGTTACCGTGTGAGAGAGGGAAGGAGGTAGAGAGAAAAAGAGAGTAAGTGACAAGGAGATGGAAAGGAGAAAGACTGACAAATATGGAGAGAGAGAGAGAGAGAGAGAGAGAGAGAGAGAGAGAGAGAGAGAGAGAATGACAGAGGTAAAGGCGGTTGATTGGGTCCTTTTGAAGTGGATCGCCATTAGTGCATAACGTTACAGAAAACCAGCCAGCCTCCGCTCCACCAAGCCCCACAATTACACCCAGCTGTACCATCCACCATCAGCTTGATAGTCACTAACTGTCCAACAAACACTGTCATTAAACTGATGCATTCATCCAACACCACCTTTCTGTCCGGCAGCCATTTGCATGCCGCTCAAAGACAAGCGTTTATGGCCCTTTGTAGAGACGAGTCGTCAGACAGAGAACAAAAAGGAAAGTAATGCAATGCCCCTAATGGGACACACACACACACACACACACACACACACACACACACACACACACACACACACACACACACACACACACACACACACACACACTCTGCTCCCATTATTACTGTAGACAGCCCCTCAGAGGTGAACACAACCTTGACTCGGAAAACAGCCCAATTTATTTGTCTCTCCCCTGGAAATAATTTCTCATGCAATTATGTCTTGTTTTTTTGGTGCTTCATATGACAGGGTCAAGCTTCAACCAGATTGTATTTGACTTCTTTCTCCAACTCATTGCACGTTCAGCATGCAAACTGAAATCAATTATGATGCCATAGAGCAAGGTTTCCCAAACTCAGTCCTGGAGTTTGGTTTTTGCCCTAGCAATACAAAGCTGATTCAAATGATCAAAGCTTGATGATGAGTTGGTCATTTGAATCAGCTGTGTAGTGCTAGGTCAAAAAGCTAAACGTGCACCCAGGGGAGACCCCAGGACAGAGTTTGAGAAACCCTGGCATAGAGGGCTTCTGTATTGATAGGTGCCAGTCTTGTACCCTCCCAAACGGGAATGTTTTACTGACCAGCTGAGCAAACTAAATGCCTTGAATTATAATCAGGGAATAAACAAATTACTAAAGAAATAAACGGTTTAATTTAAACATTGGTTTTAATTAAACGCCTCCTGAGAGACTTAATTAAAGACGTCACCTTTTGTTTTCCACATGAAACTCAAGCTGACATGCAGAGCTTCACAGCTCAGTCCTGGTAGATTGTTGCTGCTGTTGGTATTGTTGTTGTCATTGTATTTGTTGATGTTTATTGGAGCTGGGATACTCTTCATTCTGTATCACTGAACATAGAAAAGTGAAGGGAATTTCCTACTGAGCCGACATCTGCAGAGTTTACAGGGAACGCGGGAACATTGCCTTTAAATTTCAATCACGCTGTAACGCTACATTTTCGCCATACGAATAGAATATAGCCCTTAAAACCTCTTGGGGCTAGGTGGGACGCTAGCGTGCCACCCGTGGTGCACTCCATCAACAGCAGGTGCATTTCAAGAGCGGCAAATTTGAATCCAAATAAATGTCAAAATTCAAATTTTTCAAAAATACAACTATGTTACACCATTTGAAAGATAAACATCTCCTTAATCTAACCACGTTTTACGATTTCAAAAAGGTTTTACGGCGAAAGCATAAATTTAGAGTATGTTAGAACAGTACATTTACAAGAGTTGTGTGTAATGTTTTGTCAAGTCAAAGACAGGGTCACCAAAACCATAAAACCAGCTAAAATGATGCACTAACCTTTTACAATCTCCATCAGATGACACTCCTAGGACATTATGTTAGACAATGCATGCATTTTTAGTTCTATCAAGTTCATATTTATATACAAAAACAGCGTTTTACTATGGCATTGATGTTGAGGAAATCGTTTCCCTCCAATAACCGGCAGTCAAGTCAGCGTCAGAAATTAAATAATTAAAATTAGAAAACATTGGTAAAATATTATATTGTCATTTAAAGAATTATAGATTTACATCTCTTGAACGCAATCAACTTGCCAGATTTAAAAATAACCTTACTGGGAAATCACACTTTGCAATAATCTGAGCACTGCGCCCAGAAAAATACGCGTTGCGATACAGACTAGACGTCATGTTGGGGAGATCTAAAATCGAAAATACTATGTAAATAATCCATTACCTTTGATTCTCTTCATCAGATGTCACTTCCAGGTATCACAGGTCCATAACGAATGTAGTTTTGTTCAAAAAAGCTCATCATTTATGTCCAAAAATCTCCGTCTCGTTAGCACATGATGTAAGCCAGCCGGACTTCTCGTCATGAACGAGGGGAAAAAATATATTTCCGTTCGTTCAAACATGTCAAACGTTGTATAGCATAAATCATTAGGGCCTTTTTTAACCAGAACATGAATAATATTCAAGGTGGACGAATGCATAGCCTTTTATAACGTATTGGAACGAGGGTACCCAACATGAACTAGCGCGCCAGGTGTCTAATGGGCCATCATCGTTCCATGGCTCTTGTTCGGTCAGATCTCCCTCCAGAAGACTCAAAACACTTTGTAAAGGCTGGTGACATCTAGTGGAAGCAATAGGAAGTGCCAAAATATTCCTAAACCCCTGTGTTTTTCAATGGGATAGGTTTAAAGTCAATACAACACATCAGGTATCCACTTCCTGTCAGAAAATGTCTCAGGGTTTTGCCTGCCAAATGAGTTCTGTTATACTCACAGACACCATTCAAACAGTTTTGGAAACTTTAGAGTGTTTTCTATCCATATATAATAAGTATATGCATATTCTAGTTACTGGGTAGGATTAGTAACCAGATTAAATCGGGTACATTTTTTTTATCCAGACGTGCAAATGCTGCCCCCTAGACCCAACAGGTTAACCTTGTCAGTCGTATACATGGTAAACGCAATGGCAACCATTTACATTGTTTTGGTTGTGTGTTTTTGGTTTCTCATTAACTGGTAAGCCTGGGTCAGACAGGACAGAGTGACACAACGTGGGCCAAAACATAACACCAGAAGAGAAAATCATCTACTGGGGTTTCTTTTTTTTTCTCCCCCAAGAAAGAAGGTTTTAATATTCAAGCAATTTTCGTATATCAGTCTTCTCCTCCAATGCTTTGACAGGTCTCTGGCCTTATCGCTGCAGAGAAGGAAATTATAGCTCTATCTTCTGCCCTAGAAGCCATGTCAACCCAGCACGGTCACACACACCCACTGCCCCCCCCCCCCTCACCCCCACCACCCCACCTCCTCCAATTTCATCTGTTTATTCATTAAGTTGCAAAAGTACTGATGCATAAAACGATTTACATTAGCCCATAAAACAAAGAGTCATAGTTAAAACCAGGAAGTAATACTGAGAGATACAAACACAATCTGAGGCTCAGGTGTCATAGTGTGCTTTCCCTTCCTTTCTGGAACTCATGGAGTAGTGAAGATAGAGGACCACTCACTCACTCACTCACTCACTCACTCACTCACTCACTCACTCACTCACTCACTCACTCACTCACTCACTCACTCACTCACTCACTCACTCACTCACTCACTCACTCACTCACTCACTCACTCACTCACTCACTCACTCACTCACTCACTCACTCACTCACTCACTCACTCACTCACTCACTCACTCACTGTCTGTCTGTCTGTCTGTCTGTCAACCACCACAACAACAAAGCTACGCTTTCCTTCCACATCAGGGGCTGTGGCTGATTCAATAGGACCAGCGATGAAGGCAACCCTCGCAGGACCGCTGATGAGATTTGATTAGGGGCAGTTCATGACCGCTTGACGACACTAACCTGAGGTGTTGAGAGACAGATGGAGAGAAAGCGAGAGAGAAGGTGGTGAGAGAATTATCATTAAAATGATAGTGAAGGGACACCAGTTGATGTGAAGTGAAGATGCATCAACCTCACACACAGGCCAAATGTAATTATGGCACAAAGAAACCTATCTCATTGATGATGGGTTAATTTGATCAGTTCTGGCGGAGGGAAGCAGCTTTTATTAAATGCCCATTTCAGCAGAGGCTGGTGTTTAGCGTTGGAGGATGTGGATGAGTGGCGAGGCGCAAATAGGAAACTCCACTTACACATACCAGCCATACCACACTAACCCCCGCCTCCCCCGGCCACCCTCCTTCAACTAACACTATATACAGTACATCCCATTGCCTTTGTCTCTTCACTGTATACAGGGTTACTGGGAAACCTCTCGCTATATCTCCATGTCTCCAGGCCTACATCTGTAATGATCCATAAAAACTCCTAAAACATTTCACCATATCCATATTAGTTAAACACATCACTTCACAGGTTGTATCATTTTAATTTCCCAAATCTTTTCATGCAAACATCATAGTCTGATCTGGTTCCGTGGCCCATTGCACAACAATCACATACACCCACGCCTAGACTCAGCCCTGTCTTCTCTGACACCCCACCTAGACTCAGCCCTGTCTTTTCTGACACCCACACCTTGACTCAGCCCTGTCTTCTCTGACACCCACACCTTGACTCAGCCCTGTCTTCTCTGACACCCACACCTTGACTCAGCCCTGTCTTCTCTGACACCCACACCTTGACTCAGCCATGTCTTCTCTGACACCCACACCTTGACTCAGCCCTGTCTGCTCTGACACCCACACCTTGACTCAGCCCTGTCTTCTCTGACACCCACACCTTGACTCAGCCCTGTCTTCTCTGACACCCACACCTTGACTCAGCCCTGTCTTCTCTAACACCCACACCTTGACTCAGCCCTGTCTTCTCTGACATCCACACCTAGACTCAGCCCTCTTTTCTGACCCAGGTGGCAGAGGTTTAATCCTGTAGCAGCTTCAACCAGTCTGAAACATTTTTGGCCTGCTGATCAATCGATAACTTCCACCAAACCCCAGATCCAGGATCCAGGCTAGTAATGTGAGTGAGGTGTGGTGGCGGTGAGGCTGCTGGGGGTAGGGTTAGGGTTAAGCGGGGGGGGAGTTGGAGCCCCCAGCTAAGGGGGTCTTGAGACGCCTTCCCATGCTGCCCCACGACATTACAGTATGAGAACAGCAGGAACCCAAGGGGGATCACTCTCTCTTATATCCTATAACCACTCCCAATTCAATCTAGGAGGTTTCTCTCCTCCAATAAGGCTTAGTGATTAACAGGCTACTTGCAGGAGGACAGAGTGGAGGGGAGGCAGGGTGGAGGAAGTCAGGCAGACAGGCTGGCAGTTAACGCTGGTTCAAACCACCACGTCCCTGTTTTTATTTTATTTTTTACCTTGCCCATAAAATACATCCTGTTTATATGATACTCTGCCATAAAGCATCTTCCTGAACACTGAGATATGATGGAGGAAAAATAACTGAAGCAAAACAGCGCATTAAAAGGTTTGTCAGGTGGGGGAGATAGGAGCAGCAGGGAAATAACGAGAGGAAAATGACATTTAGAACCTGCTGTATGCACAGGGAGATAGCTGCTCTTCATTGAAGTGTGGCGGAACGGAGACATTTTTCAAAAAGGAGCTCCCTCCTCCCCCATAGAGGCTTTGTTTTTGCTGTATTCTGTGTGGGAGAAAGACAGAGAGAGAGAGAGAGAGAGAGAGAGAGAGAGAGAGATGGGGGAGAGAGAGGGAGAGAGAGAGAGAGGGAGAGAGAGGGAAGGGTAGGGAGATGAAGAGAGAAAGAGAGAGAGAGAGAGACAGAGCGTCAGACAGAGAAAAAAATTGCCATAATTCACAATACTAGTTAATTCATTTAAAAAAAACACACCACCATTCAAAAGTTTGGGGTCACTTAGAAATGTCCTTGTTATTCAAAGAAAAGCAAATTTTTTGTCCATTAAAATGACATCAAATTGATCAGAAATACAGTGTAGACATTGTTAATGCTGTAAATGACTATTGTAGCTGGAAATGGCCGATTTTTTATGGAATATCTATATAGGCGTAACGAGCCCGTTATCAGCAACCATCACTCCTGTGTTCCAATGGCACGTTGCGTTCACTAATCCAAGTTTATCATTTTAATAACTTGTTATGGATAGGGGGCAGTATTTTCACGGCCGGATAAAAAACGTACCCGATTTAATCTGGTTATTAATCCTGCCCAGAAACTAGAATATGCATATAATTATTAGCTTTGGATAGAAAACACTCCAAAGTTTCTAAAACTGTTTGAATGGTGTCTGTGAGTATAACAGAACTCAAATGGCAGGCCAAAACCTGAGAAGATTCTGTACAGGAAGTACCCTGTCTGACCATTTCTTGGCCTTCTTTGCCATCTCTATCCAAAACAGGGGATCTCTGCTGTAACGTGACATTTTCTAATGCTCCCATAGGCTCTCAGAAGGCGCCAGAACGTTGAATGATGACTCTGCTGTCTCTGGCTGAAAAACAGTAGCGCATTTGGTAAGTGGTCGATCTGAGAACAATGAGACGGGGGCGCGCGTGCACGAGACGACTCCATGTTTACATTTTCAGTCTTTGAACGAAAACAACGACTCCCGGTTGGAATATTATCGCTTTTTTATGAGAAAAATTGCATAAAAATTGATTTTAAACAGCGTTTGACATGCTTTGAAGTACGGTAATGGAATATTTTGACATTTTTTGTCACGATACGCGCCGGGCGCGTCACCCTTCGTTACCCTTCGGATAGTGTCTTGAACGCACAACAAAACGCCGCTATTTGGATATAACTATGGATTATTTGGAACCAAACCAACATTGGGTGATGAAGTAGAAGTCCTGGGAGTGCATTCTGACGAAGAACAGCAAAGGTAATCCAATTTTTCTACTAGTAAATCTGAGTTTGGTGAGTACCAAACTTGGTGGGTGTCAAAATAGCTAGCCATGATGGCCGGGCTATCTACTCAGAATATTGCAAAATGTGCTTTCACCGAAAAGCTATTTTAAAATCGGACACCGCGATTGCATAAAGGAGTTCTGTATCTATAATTCTTAAAATAATTACCTCAAAAATGCAAAAACTTCAATTTCTCAAACATATGACTATTTTACACCATTTTAAAGACAAGACTCTCTTTTATCTAACCACATTGTCCGATTTCAAAAAGGCTTTACAAATTGTCAGACAGGGCACTTCCTGTATAGAATGTTTTCTATTCAAATCTACTAATTATATGCATATTCTAGTTTCTGGGCAGGAGTAGTAACCAGATTAAATCGGGTACGTTTTTTATCCAGCCGTGAAAATACTGCCCCCTATCCCAAACAGGTTAAAAGCCACTACCCTGTATCGCTGCTTCCTGCGTTTCATTCCTCTCCCACTATGCCCGAGCATTACAGAATCCCGCACCACCTATGGAGTCAGCAGGAGCAGCGGCCAACCCCCTTCCCTCGATGGAGGAACGCGTGCTCCATCATACATCCGAGGAGCACGCAGGACTTCGCGCTGGAGTTCAGGACCTTGGCTGCTGGGGCGGGGTGGAACGACAGGGCCCTCATAGACCATTACCGGGGTGTAGTCTCCGGGCGGACGTCCACAGGGAGCTAGCCTGTCGGGACACCGCTCTTTCTCTCGATGAGCTCATCGATATGTCTATCCGACTGGACAATCTGCTGGCTGCCCGCGGGCGTTCGGAAAGGGTCCTGTCCGTTCCACCTCCGTGCACCCCCGCCCCTACTCCTATGGAGTTAGGGGGGGCTGTGCCAAGGGGCACCGGAGGAGGTGGCTCCTCCTGCACCAGCTGTGGTCGGAGAGGACACACGGCCGACCGGTGCTGGAGGAGTCAGTCTGGGAGTCGAGAAGGCAGGCAGAACACTTCTCGGTCACCCCAGGTGAGTCAGCACCAAACTCACCCAGAACCCCCTGTTGGTCACGTGTTCTTATTAATTTTGTTTTCAGATTTTTTTCCCTCTTCCCAGCATAGGGCGCTAGTCGATTCAGGCGCAGCTGGGAACTTTATGGATCGCGGACTCGCCATTAAGCTGGGCATTCCGCGAGTGCCGATAGATTCCCCCTTCCCCGTGCACTCCCTAGATAGCCGGCCATTAGGGTCAGGGCTAGTCAGGGAGTCTACGGTTCCACTGGACATGGTAACGCAGGGGAATCATAAGGAACGGATTAGTTTCTTTCTTATCGATTCGCCTGCATTTCTGGTGGTGCTCGGGGTCCCCTGGGTGGCTGACCACAATCCCCGGATTTCATGGAAACAGGGGGTTCTCCAGGGGTGGTCCGAGGAGTGTTCAGGGAGGTGTCTAGGAATTTCCATAGGTGCCACGTCGGTGGAGATTCCAGATTAGGTGTCCACCGTGCGCATTCCCCCTGAATACGCCGATTTGGCGATTGCTTTTTGTAAAAAGAGGGCGACCAAATTACCACCTCATCGACAGGGTGATTGTGCGATAGATCCACAGGTTAACGCTGCGCTTCCCAAGAGTCACGTGTACCCCTTGTCACAGGAGAAGACGGTGGCTATGGAGACATATGTCACGGAATCTCTGGGACAGGGGTACATTCGGCCCTCCATCTCACCCGCCTCCTCGACTTTATTTTTTGTGAAGAAAAAGGAGGGAGGTCTGCGTCCGTGCATTGATTACAGAGGTCTAAATGCTATCACGGTGGGGTTTAGTTACCCGCTACCTCTCATCGCTACGGCGGTGGAATCATTTCACGGAGCAAAATTCTTCACAAAACTGGATCTCAGGAGCGTGTATAACCTGGTGCGTATTAAGGATGGAGACGAGTGGAAAACTGCATTTAATACCACATTGGGCCATTATGAGTACCTCATCATGCCGTATGGGTTGAAGAATGCTCCAGCCGTCTTTCAATCCTTTGTAGACGAGATTCTCAGGGACCTGCACGGGCAGGGCGTGATTGTCTATATCGATGATATTCTGATATATTCCGCCACCCGCGCCGCGCATGAATCCCTGGTACGCAAGGTGCTTGGGAGACTGCTGGAGCATGACCTATACGTTAAGGCTGAGAAATGTGTGTTTTCCAAACGAGCCGTTTCCTGCCTGGGTTATCGCATTTCCACCTCAGGGGTGGTGATGGAGTGTGATCGCGTTAAGGCCGTGCGTAATTGGCCGACTCCAACCACGGTGAAGGAGGTGCAGTGGTTCTTAGGGTTAGCCCGGAGGTTTATCCGGGGTTTTGGCCAGGTAGCGGCTCCCATTACCTCACTGCTGAAAGGGGGGCCGGTGCGTTTGCGGTGGTCGACTGAGGCGGACGAAGCCTTCAAGAGGTTGAAGGTGCTGTTCACCGAAGCACCCGTGTTGGCGCAACCGGACCCGTCTCTAGCATTCATAGTGGAGGTGGACGCATCCAAGGCTGGGGTGGGTGCCGTGCTATCACAGCGCTCGGGTACGCCACTGAAACTCCGTCCCTGCGCTTTCTTTTCGAAGAAGCTCAGTTCGGCGGAGCGTAACTATGATGTGGGGGACAGGGAGTTGCTAGCGTTGGTAAAAGCCTTGAGGGTGTGGTGACACTGGCTTAAGGGGGCTAAGCACCCCTTTCACATCTGGACCGACCATCGGAATCTGGAGTATATCCGGGCAGCTAGGAGACTGAATCCGCGTCAGGCAAGGTGGGCCATGTTCTTCACCCGGTTTAGGTTCACGATTTCCTATAGACCAGGCTCCCTGAACACGAAGGCCGACACACTGTCCCGTCTTTATGACACTGAGGACTAGCCCATCGATCCGACTCCCATCATTCCAGCGTCTAGGCTGGTGGCACCGGTGGTATGGGAAGTGGACGCGGACATCGAGCGGGCATTAGTATTGGAATCTGCGCCTTCACAGTGTCCAGTGGGTCGCATGTACGTGCCGCTCGGTGTCCATGATCAATTGATTCGGTGGGCGCACACTCTACCCTCTTCGGGTCATCCTGGTGTGGCGAGGACAGTGCGGAGTCTCAGGGGGAAGTACTGGTGGCCCACCTTGGCTAGGGATGTGAGGTTCTATGTCTCTTCCTGTACGGTGTGCACCCAGAGTAAGGCTCCTAGGCATCTCCCGAGAGGGATGTTACAGCCCCTCCCCGTTCCACAACGGCCATGGTCGCACCTGTCTGTAGACTTACTGACAGATCTTCCCCCATCTCAGGGTTGTGGATCGGTTTTCAAAGTCCTGCCATCTCCTCCCATTGCCCGGTCTCCCTACAGCCCTGCAGACTGCAGAGGCCCTCTTTTCCCACGTCTCCCAGCACTACGGGGTGCCGGAGGACATTGTCTCTGATCGAGGTTCCCAGTTCACATCCATGGTCTGGAAGGCGTTTATGGAGTGGCTGGGGGTCTTGGTCAGTTTGACCTCCGGTTATCACCCCGAGAGTAATGGGCAGGCGGAGAGGGTAAACCAGGAGGTGGGCAGGTTTCTGAGGTCGTATTGCCAGGACCGGCCAGGGGAGTGGGCGAGGTACATTCCTTGGGCGGTGTTAGCCCAGAACTCACTTCGTCACTCCTCTACTAACCTGTCACCCTTTCAGTGTGTTTTGGGTTACCAGCCGGTCCTGGCACCATGGCACCAGAGCCAGACCGAGGTTCCTGCGGTGGAGGAATGGGTACAGTGCTCCAAGGAGACCTGGAGAGCCGTCCAGGAATCCCTGAAGGAGGCCAGTGGACGGCAAAGAGGAGTGCTGACCGCCACCGCAGTGAGGCACCCGTGTTCGTACCGGGGGACAGGGTCTGGCTCTCGACCCGGAATCTGTCCCTCCACGTGCCCTGCCGGAAGCTGGGGCCGCAGTGTGTGGGGCCCTTCAAAGTCCTGAGGAGGATAAACGAGGTGTGTTATCGGTTACAACTCCCTTCCTGTTACCGTATTAACCCCTCGTTTCATGTGTCTCTCCTCAGGCCGGTGGTAGCTGGTCCCCTACAGGAAGATGAGGTGCTGGAGGTCCCTCCGCCACCTCTGGACATCGGGGGGTCCCCGGTGTACAGCATACGGGCCATTCTGGACTCGAGACACCGGGTGAGGGGCCTGCAGTACCTCGTGGACTGGAAGGGGTACGGTCCGGAGGAGAGGTGCTGGGTGCCGGCGGAGGACGTCTTGGACCCATCCATGTTGAAGGATTTCCATCGCCTCCGTCCGGATCGCCCGGCGCCTCGCCCTCCGGGTCGTCCTCGAGGCCGGTGTCGGCGCGCTGCAGGAGCCGCGCGTCGGGGTGGGGGGGGGGGTGGCGCTCCGCGGTCGTCGTCACCGGCCTACTAGCTGCCACTGATTCCTTTCTGTTATTGTTTTCCCCCTTTCTGTTATTGTTTTCACCTGTCCTTAATTGGGTTGATTAGCGGGGCTATATGAGCTAGCTGGCCCACTCTTTGTGCGGGATTGTTACTCTGTTGTTTGCTTGTGTACACGCTGATTGTGTTTTTGCGCTAGTGCGTTGTTTTTGCGCCGACTGTGTTTTCCCCTGTGTTTGGAGCACTTTGTTTTATGTGCTCTCTCATTGCTGTTTGGGGTGGCTTGTGTTTTTGCCATTTGGCTCATTAAAAGCCACTACCCTGTATCGCTGCTTCCTGCGTTTGATTCCTCTCCCACTACGCCCGAGCATTACAGAAACTAGTCAGTCTATTCTTGTTCTGAGAAATGAAGGATATTCCATGCGTGCAATGGCTGTCGTCTGAAGTTGAAGCAGTGGACCAAAGCACAGCGTGGTAAGTGTTCATATTTTATTTACTATGAAACACACGAACAAAAAAAACAAAAAACAGTTCCGTCAGGTACAGAATCACTAAACAGAAAACAACTACCCACAAACACAGGTGGGAAACAGCTGCCTAAGTATGATTCCCACCCCACACCCTGACCTAACAAAATAGAGAAATAAAACGGCTCTCTCAGGTCAGGGCATGACAGTACCCCCCCAAAGGTGCGGACTCCCGGCCGCAAACCTGAACCTATATGGGAGGGTCCGGGTGGGCATCTACCCATGGTGGCGGCTCCGGTTCGGGGCGTAGCCCCCACTCCGCCCGCTGATCCCTCTGCTTTTGTGTCACCGGACCCTGGATCGTTGTCGAAGGAACCGGACCGTGGATATTCAACGGAGACTCTGAACTGGGAACCCCTGCTGGAGGTTCTGGACTGCTGACCGCTGCTGAGGTTCTAGACTGCAGACCGCCGCTGAAGACTCCGGACTGCAGACCGCCGCTGAAGACTCTGGACTGCAGACCGCCGCTGAAGACTCCGGACTCCAGACCGCCGCTGGAGACTCCGGACTGCAGACTGCCGCAGGAGACTCCGGACTGCAGACCGCCGCTGGAGAATCCGGACTGCAGACCACCACTGAAGACTCCGGACTGCAGACCGCCGCTGAGACTCCGGACTGCAGACCGTCGCTGGAGGCTCTGGACTTGGGGACGTCGCTGAAGGTTCCGGACTGGGGGCCGTCTCAGGAGGTTCTGGACTGTGGGCTGTCTCAAGAGGCTCCGGGCCATGGATTATCACTGGAGGCTTCATGCCATGGATCATACATTTACATTTACATTTACATTTAAGTCATTTAGCAGACGCTCTTATCCAGAGCGACTTACAAATTGGTGCATTCACCTTATGATATCCAGTGGAACAACCACTTTACAATAGTGCATCTAAATCTTTTAGGGGGGGGGGGGGGGGTTAGAAGGATTACTTTATCCTATCCTAGGTATTCCTTAAAGAGGTGGGGTTTCAGGTGTCTCCGGAAGGTGGTGATTGACTCCGCTGTCCTGGCGTCGTGAGGGAGCTTGTTCCACCATTGGGGTGCCAGAGCAGCGAACAGTTTTGACTGGGCTGAGCGGGAACTGTGCTTCCTCAGAGGTAGGGGGGCCAGCAGGCCAGAGGTGGATGTACGCAGTGCCCTTGTTTGGGTGTAGGGCCTGATCAGAGCCTGAAGGTATGGAGGTGCCGTTCCCTTCACAGCTCCGTAGGCAATCACCATGGTCTTGTAGCGGATGCGAGCTTCAACTGGAAGCCAGTGGAGAGAGCGGAGGAGCTGGGTGACGTGAGAGAACTTGGGAAGGTTGAACACCAGACGGGCTGCGGCGTTCTGGATGAGTTGTAGGGGTTTAATGGCACAGGCAGGGAGCCCAGCCAACAGCGAGTTGCAGTAATCCAGACGGGAGATGACAAGTGCCTGGATTAGGACCTGCGCCGCTTCCTGTGTGAGGCAGGGTCGTACTCTGCGAATGTTGTAGAGCATGAACCTACAGGATCGGGTCACCGCCTTGATGTTAGTGGAGAACGACAGGGTGTTGTCCAGGATCACGCCAAGGTTCTTAGCACTCTGGGAGGAGGACACAATGGAGTTGTCAACCGTGATGGCGAGATCATGGAACGGGCAGTCCTTCCCCGGGAGGAAGAACAGCTCCGTCTTGCCGAGGTTCAGCTTGAGCTGGTGATCCGTCATCCACACTGATATGTCTGACAGACATGCAGAGATGCGATTCGCCGCCTGGTTATCAGAAGGGGGAAAGGAGAAGATTAATTGTGTGTCGTCTGCATAGCAATGATAGGAGAGACCATGTGAGGATATGACAGAGCCAAGTGACTTGGTGTATAGCGAGAATAGGAGAGGGCCTAGAACAGAGCCCTGGGGGACACCAGTGGTGAGAGCGCATGGTGCGGAGACAGATTCTCGCCACGCCACCTGGTAGGAGCGACCTGTCAGGTAGGACGCAATCCAAGCGTGGGCCGCGCCGGAGATGCCCAACTCGGAGAGGGTGGAGAGGAGGATCTGATGGTTCACAGTATCAAAGGCAGCAGATAGGTCTAGAAGGATGAGAGCAGAGGAGAGAGAGTTAGCTTTAGCAGTGCGGAGAGCCTCCGTGACACAGAGAAGAGCAGTCTCAGTTGAATGCCCAGTCTTGAAACCTGACTGATTAGGATCAAGAAGGTCATTCTGAGAGAGATAGCAGGAGAGCTGGCCAAGGACGGCACGTTCAAGAGTTTTGGAGAGAAAAGAAAGAAGGGATACTGGTCTGTAGTTGTTGACATCGGAGGGATCGAGTGTAGGTTTTTTCAGAAGGGGTGCAACTCTCGCTCTCTTGAAGACGGAAGGGACGTAGCCAGCGGTCAAGGATGAGTTGATGAGCGAGGTGAGGAAGGGGAGAAGGTCTCCGGAAATGGTCTGGAGAAGAGAGGAGGGGATAGGGTCAAGTGGGCAGGTTGTTGGGCGGCCGGCCGTCACAAGACGCGAGATTTCATCTGGAGAGAGAGGGGAGAAAGAGGTCAAAGCACAGGGTAGGGCAGTGTGAGCAGGACCAGCGGTGTCGTTTGACTTAGCAAACGAGGATCGGATATCGTCAACCTTCTTTTCAAAATGGTTGACGAAGTCATCCGCAGAGAGGGAGGAGGGGGGGGGGGGGAGGAGGATTCAGGAGGGAGGAGAAGGTAGCAAAGAGCTTCCTAGGGTTAGAGGCAGATGCTTGGAATTTAGAGTGGTAGAAAGTGGCTTTAGCAGCAGAGATAGAAGAGAAGAATGTAGAGAGGAGGGAGTGAAAGGATGCCAGGTCCGCAGGGAGGCGAGTTTTCCTCCATTTCCGCTCGGCTGCCCGAAGCCCTGTTCTGTGAGCTCGTAGTGAGTCGTCGAGCCATGGAGCTGGAGGGGAGGACCGAGCCGGCCTGGAGGATAGGGGACAGAGAAAATCAAAGGATGCAGAAAGGGAGGAGAGGAGGGTTGAGGAGGCAGAATCAGGAGATAGGTTGGAGAAGGTTTGAGCAGAGGGAAGAGATGATAGGATGGAAGAGGAGAGAGTAGCGGGAGAGAGAGAGCGAAGGTTGGGACGGCGCAATACCATCCGAGTAGGGGCAGAGTGAGAAGTGTTTGATGAGAGCAAGAGGGAAAAGGATACAAGGTAGTGGTCGGAGATTTGGAGGGGAGTTGCAATGAGATTAGTGGAAGAACAGCATCTAGTAAAGATGAGGTCAAGCGTATTGCCTGCCTTGTGAGTAGGGGGGGAAGGTGAGAGGGTTAGGTCAAAAGAGGAGAGGAGTGGAAAGAAGGAGGCAGAGAGGAATGAGTCAAAGGTAGACGTGGGGAGGTTAAAGTCACCCAGAACTGTGAGAGGTGAGCCATCCTCAGGAAAGGAACTTATCAAGGCGTCAAGCTAATTGATGAACTCTCCAAGGGAACCTGGAGGGCGATAAATGATAAGGATGTTAAGCTTGAAAGGGCTGGTTACTGTGACAGCATGGAATTCAAATGAGGAGATAGACAGATGGGTCAGGGGAGAAAGAGAGAATGTCCACTTGGGAGAGATGAGGATTCCAGTGCCACCACCCCGCTGGCTCGATGCTCTAGGGGTATGCGAGAACACGTGGGCAGACGAAGAGAGAGCAGTAGGAGTAGCAGTGTTATCTGTGGTAATCCATGTTTCCGTCAGCGCCAGGAAGTCTAGGGACTGGAGGGTAGCATAGGCTGAGATGAACTCAGCCTTGTTGGCTGCAGACCGGCAGTTCCAGAGGCTGCCGGAGACCTGGAACTCCACGTGGGTCGTGCGCACTGGGACCACCAGGTTAGAGTGGCAGCGGCCACGCGCTGTGAAGCGTTTGTATGGCCTGTGCAGAGAGGAGAGAACAGGGATAGACAGACACATAGTTGACAAGCTACAGAAGTGTTGTTTCTTGTATTATTGTCTCTTGTGTCTTTAGAGAACTGTTTCACTTTGATATCCTTTTTCTTCTGTCCTGATTTTCTCTTTCTTTTATTCTGTTAACTAGATATTCTTTGTTGTTCTTCGTTAGCTAGCTAGCTTCTTCACTACAGGCTCCGGGCCATGGATCATCACTGGAGGCTTCGTGCCATGAATCATCACTGGAGGCTTCGGACCATGGATCATTACTGGAGGCTTCTTACGTGGAGCCGGAACAGGTCTCACCGGACTGGGGAGACGCACTGGAGGCCGGGTGCGCAGAGCAGGCACAGGATATACTTGGCCGTGGAGGTGCACTGGAGGCCTGGAGCGTAAGGCTAGCACAACCCTTCCTGGCTGGATGCTTACTTTATCCCAGCAAGTGCGGGGCGCTGGCACAGGATGAACTGGGCAGTGGAGGCACACTGAAGGTCTGGAGCGTATGGCTGGCACAACCCGTCCTGGCTGGATGTTCAGTTTAGCCCGGCAAGTGCGGGGCACTGGTACAGGACGAACTGTGCTGTGAAGGCGTACTGGCGACAGTGCGTAGAGCTGGCGCAGGATATACTGGGCCGTGGAGGCACACTGAAGGTCTGGAGCGTATGGCTGGCACAACCCGTCCTGGCTGGATGTTCAGTTTAGCCCGGCAAGTGCGGGGCACTGGTACAGGACGAACTGTGCTGTGAAGGCGTACTGGCGACAGTGCGTAGAGCTGGCGCAGGATATCCTGGACTGAGGAGGCGCACTGGAGACCAGGAGCGCTGAGTAGGCACCATCCGTCCTGGCTGAATGCCCACTCTAGCACAGCAAATGCGGGGCGCAGGCACAGTGCGCACCGGGCTATGAATGCGCACTGGAGATATACTTCGCATCCCAGCATAACACGGTGCCTGGCTGTTCACCTGCTCCCCACGGTAAGCACGGGGAGTTGGCTCAGGTCTCCACCCTGACTCTGCCAATCTACCCGTGTGCCCCCCCACCAAATTATTTGGGGGGCTGCTTCTCATGCTTCTGTCGTTGCCGTGCTAGTTCCTTGTATCGTTGCCGTTCCTCTCTCGCCGTCTCCACCTGCTTCCATGGCAGGGTCTTGTCCCCTGCCATTACCTCCTCCCAGGTCCAGGACGTCCTACACTCTCTCTTCTCCCGAGCCCAGGATCCCTGCTCCTCCTGGGCACGCTGCTTGGTCCGTTTTTGGTGGGTAGTTCTGTAATGGCTGTCATCTGAAGTTGAAGGAGTGGATCAAAGCGCAGCGTGGTAAGTGTTCATATTTTATTTACTATGAAACACACGAACAAAATTTAAAAAAAACGAAAAGCCAAACAGTTCCGTCAGGTACAGAATCACTAAACAGAAAACAACTACCCACAAACACAGGTGGGAAAAGGCTGGCTAAGTATGATTCCCAATCAGAGTCAACGATAGACAGCTGCCTCTGATTAGGAACCATACTCGGCCAAAACAAAGAAATACATCACATAGAATGCCCACCCCACACCCTGACCTAACAAAATAGAGAAATAAAACGGCTCTCTCAGGTCAGGGCGTGACAATGCAAGAAATTGCCAAGAAACTGAAGATCTCGTTCAACGCTGTGTACTACTCCCTTTACAGAACGGCGCAAACTGGCTCTAACCAGAATAGAAAGAGGAGTGGGAGGCACAACTGAGCAAGAGGACAAGTGCATTAGAGTGTCTAGTTTGAGAAACAGAAGCCTCACAAGTCCTCAACTGGCAGCTTCATTAAATAGTACATGTAAAACACCAGTCTCAACATCAACAGTGAAGAGGCTGTTGATGCATTTCTTTCAAAAACAAGGAAATGTCTAAGTGACCCCAAACATTTGAATAGTAGTGTATATATATATATATATATATATATATATATATATATTAGAAGGCATTAATCAAATGCCTTCTAATATATATAGTCTTATTTCTGCTGACTTTTGCCAACGGATGAAAAACCAAAGGCCCATTTTCCATAACCAATGCATTCTGCAGCATACGTTTTGATGTGCTGCTATGATCATTGGCCCCTTTCGGTTGTGTTTATTTTTCTCTCCACAATCCCCCCTGGCCTGAGCTATAAAGGTAAGGTACAGTATCATCTCTGGGGAATCTCTGAGGCTTGTATGTTTGTCTTCCATGGCTTGGTGGTCGCCATCTCCTTCAGAATCCCCATCCTCAGTGACTGATGCCTTGTTTCCAGTCTCCTGCTCTATCCCCTTAATGGAGAGGCTACAGCCATAATAGCCCTTTAGCTGATGAGTGCATATTAGAACAGGCAAGGTGCTCCTCGCTTTTCATTATCCTATTATAATGTACTCCGCACTCCCTAGTGTGTGTATGAATGTCCCCCCCCCCCCCCCCCCCCCACCTCTCCAACATTATATTGGCTCTGTCCTTGGGGATAGGACTGGGGATGAAAGTCATCTGAGACTGGGCCAAGGAAGCTTCATACCACCCTACCTCCCACTGCTAGCTTGCCTCTGAAGCTAAGCAGGATTGGTCCTGGTCAGTCCCTAGATGGGAAACCAGATGCTGCTGGAAGTGGTGTTGGTTGGACGCACTCTTTCCTCTGGTCAATTTTTTTTTTTAAATATGCCAATTCCCCCAGGGCATTGATTGGGGTCATTATCCTGTGTAGGGTACTGTCTTTCAGATGGGACATTAAACGGCTGTCCTGACTCTCTGTGGTCACTAAGATCCCATGGCACTAATTGTAGGAGTAGGGGTGTTAACCCTGGTGTCCTGAGTAAATTCCCAATCTGGCTCTCATACCATCATGGCCACCAGGTTTAATAAAAAAAAGGGCCGTACGCACTAGCCTCTGCAGCTCCTTGTGGACTGATGCCAAGTAGTGGGTAAATCAATGCAAATCAATTTATAACATTTTTGACATGCGTTTTTCTGGATTTTTTTGTTGTTATTCTGTCTCTCACTGTTCAAATAAACCTACCATTAAAATTATAGACTGATAATTTCTTTGTCAGTGGGCAAACGTACAAAATCAGCAGGGGATCAAATACTTTTTTCCCTCACTGTATATGTGTGTAACTAAATTCAGACATTAAGCTATGTATGTTTGTGTCAGTGCAGTCTACATCACCATACCACATCCAGCGTTGTGGAACATTTTCCTCATAGGTAATGGATGTGAACAGAGTGAACATGGTGGAACATTTCCCAGAGGTAATGGATGTGAACAGAGTGAACATGGTGGAACATTTCCCAGAGGTAATGGATGTGAACAGTGTGAGCATGATGGAACGTATCCCAGAGGTAATGGATGTGAACAGAGTGAGCATGGTGGAACATTTCCCAGAGGTAATGGATGTGAACAGAGTGAGCATGGTGGAACGTATCCCAGAGGTAATGGATGTGAACAGAGTGAGCATGGTGTAACATTTCCCAGAGGTAATGGATGTGAACAGAGTGAGCATGGTGGAACATTTCCCAGAGGTAATGGATGTGAACAGAGTGAGCATGGTGGAACATTTCCCAGAGGTAATGGATGTGAACAGAGTGAGCATGGTGGAACATTTCCCAGAGGTAATGGATGTTAACAGAGTAAGCATGTTGGAACGTATCCCAGAGGTAATGGATGTGAACAGAGTGAGCATGGTGGAACGTTTGCCAGAGGTAATGGATGTGAACAGAGTGAGCATGGCATTGGAGAGGTGTACAGGGTCATTTGTTAGGTGTGCTGTGCCCGCCTAGGCAGAACAGCAGCATGTTAGACACACACATACTCACATACACATGCCAGCATGCACACACAAACAGCCTTGCCAGAAATGTACTTCACATCTCACTGCAGGACTGTGTGACATTCATCAAGTACACGTCTCCTCACTCCGTTACCAATCACCAAACAGAACACATACACCAGTGTTTGATCGTTGTCTAGGACCATATCTGGGCAGCCAAAACCCAGCGGCCACTGTCTAAAAGATGGCATGTTGTTTTGCTCATAGTAACACACTGTAATTGAAATCCGATCAGAAGCACTTTGAGCTAAGGACCTGCAGTAATACAGTCTGATAGAACACACTAATGTTCTGGCACTGTAGTTAATCTGGATATGTTAGAGCAAGAATCATTAACTAGATTCAGCCGCGGGCCGATTTTCTGTTGAGCGGATGGTCGGGGGACTGGAAAATAATTAAAAATAATTTGTAGACTGCAAATTGACTGCAAGAAGCCCAAAACAGATATAATATTTGACTAAAACATAATAATTTCAAACCTTGCCTAAATTTGTATAGGATCATTTGTATAGGTCTCTGTAGTATGCGTGGGAATACTTGGGAACAAACTTCCAAAATTAAAATAACTTGGAGCTGATTTTCTGGTGTTTTTACAGTCTTTTATGTCCAACAGTAAAAAATAAATACAAATAATGAAAATAATGCTCATGATAAAAATTAAAATAATGAAAATGCTCAGAAAACTTGGGGGGCCAAATAAAACTACCCTCGGACCAAATTCATGCTGCGGGCTGCCAGTTGCATAACCCTGCGTTAGATGGTGCTTGGGTTAAACGACATGGTCACTAAAGTCTTCTTTGATATATTATCTTCTGTCTTGTGCATGCTTTGTTCCATGGGATATCTATAGAATACCTTCACTAGGGCCATGTTCAGCATGACACACTGTGTCAAAAAGCTTTGCAACAGAAAACAGGAATCTGTATTTTTATTGGACTAATTCAGGTAGTACCTCAGTCCATTTCACTTCGTTTTCTCCCTACTGGTCACCACCCATATTTCCAGTCAGTGGAGGGACTGACTCGGATATTCTCCCCACCTTTCTCACTTACTGACAGACAGGGGCCATTGAAGAAGGATGTGATGTTTTGTGGGCTGTCTGTTAGCGGTATGATGAAGTGATCTGTCCAATTGTGTCTGTGTTACATAGCGTCTGAGTACTGCATCCCAGTCTGCCTGCACCAGCCCCCATGCTGCATACAGAATACAGATGAAACACTGGGTGTGTCTGAAATGGTATCCTATTCCCTTTATAGTGCACTACCTTTGACACGGGTCCATAGGGCTCTGGACAAAATCAGTGCACTATATAGGGAGGGAATAGTATGCCATTTGGGCCAGAGACTATCTCATAGTGGTGTGGATGGGTGTGTAGAGTGAATCATGAATAATGGATCAGAGAGTCACCTCAGATGCACACTGAGTTATCATGGAGTATATTAAAGCTGTAGTAATAAACATGGTAATAACACTGTATGTTTTTTAGGGAAAGATAGTTATTCATACTAGGGAAGGTGAAAAGTCGACCTAGACAGTCATTGTTTTAGTATGTACTCTGAAGAATCATCGTAGCACAGCCTTAATTGTGCTATTTGTCTTTCACTGGATGTTAAATCTCAAAACAATCCACATTTTCATTGTAGATACAGAACATGAATACTTCTACTTGATATTCTACCACATGCCTACAACCTCAGAAAGTGTTTAGAACATTGAAAATGTTGAACATTGAAAATGCTATTATATGGGTTTTTCTCCAGTAACAGCTGTGCCAGTTTATGGAAACATCCCTTTTGAGCCCAATAAAATGTAATTGACAGCTGGAGGATGGTTTCAGAATGTATTTTGTGTTTTAAGTTAACAAGGCTATTTGATAAAGAGCTGCATCTAATTGGTAGATATCTATTCCATCTCCATGAATGAACAGGGATTATATCGGTGCATGCTGATATCCACAGAGACTTAGACCTTGTTTACACTTATAACTGTAGTGGTTAAGGCTTTTAGAAGAAGTGACTGGGTGAATATCAAGAGGCTTTCCTCAATTCATAGCATCTTTTCTCCTTCTCAAAACATCAGAGGTGAGGAGAGCATTGGCAGAGAAGATCCTCTCATCCATTGCTCTCCTTACTCCCAACTTAGGGAAAGAGAGGTGAGAGAGAGAGAGTACGGGAGGAAAGGACATGGCAGAGCCTCCAGATGTGTCTTAGCCTCCTCTTCCTGCTCCAGCCATTCTATTATGCAGATGAAGAGTTTTATCCTAATGGAAAAACCATTAGGGTAAATATTATGCAAATAAAGAGGGCCATTGCTTTCAACTCTGTTTCGGCGGCCTAAGGGTTAGATAATGAGCTTTTATGTTTTCATGGAATGACAATTAGACTGCAAAATCTGGACGATGGATGGAAGTAACCAGCTAGGGAATTTAAAAAGGTTCATACTTAAACACTCACCTGAAATAAGTAGAAATAAAAAATGTCATTTTCAACAGTATAGTCTCTGGTAATTGGAATAGGGTTTTGATCAAACTTATTGTACTGCACAGTGCCAAACCTTCAAGGTTGTATGTTTTTTGGTGTTGCTATATGAACATGCAATGGCTACACAACATAGCTACAAACTAAAGTAGACAGGCACAAGAGGTTGAGAAAATATGTCCACATTATCTGTTCGACTCACGTGTGTTTATAGTGCGCATGAAGGGGAATCCACATTATCTGTTCCACTCACGTGTGTTTATAGTGCGCATGAAGGGGAATCCACATTATGTAATCATTCTGGATATCAAACAACAGCAAGTATTTTGTCATTGACATTTAGCCATTGTATAGAAAATATGGAGTAATGAAATGAAACAATTATTCCATGAAGTTTATCAATGTATTTGCACACCGTTGTGGAAAATGTGTGCATGATTTGTCTCCATATTGCATTTTCAGAATCCAACAGCAAAAGGATTTTGTACAGCTTGGATTGAACAGTTGCCATCATCCTTAAATGATTCCGATGTCTTAAAGCTTATAATAATTCGTGGCATTAATTTCTGAGGCGGCGTTGAACCAAAGCTTAATGTGTTAAGGGAATAACAATTAATTTGCGGGGCTGATTGATGTCAGGAAAACACATTTTGTCCCCCAGAAATAAAACAGTCTCTGACACCTTCAACAGCAACCTACATGTTACAGTGTTGCTGTAATCTCATTAACAGGAGAGAATTTATAGTAAGCTGAATAAATCCCTCTCTCAATGTCTTCACTGCTCTGTAGGACTGGGTAGCTATACATAGTCACATACAGTCCAATAGAAACAGCCAACTCTGTCTGAACATACCATGGATTTACTCCTCCGCTTGGAGCAGTCCTGTTAGTATATGTTGTAACTACTGTAGATGTTCCTACACACTACCATCAAACTGGTATGTTGGAAGTAAAGCAATGCAGACACAGAACACAATTCAGAAATCCCATTAGACATTCTTCCTAACCCTGCTCCCATCCAGCCTGGATGAGATTTAGAGCAGACTGCTAATAATAACACTAACTGAGCGATTGCCTCGTAAAAGCATGCATCCATCCAAATACAACTATTTGCATCACAACATTCTCAAACATGGAATCCTTTAACTATTTCCTCTACGTACATTTTCAGTGGTGGAAAAAGTACTAAATTGTCATACTGTACTTGAGTAAAAGCAAAGATACCTTTAATAGAAAATGACTCAAGTAAAAGTGAAAGTCACCCAGTAAAATACTACTTGAGTAAAAGCCTAAAATGTACTTAAGTACAGTGGTGAGAAAAGTACTCAATTTTCATACTTGAGTCAAAGTAAATGCCATACATCAAATTCCTTATATTAAGCAAACCAGACAACACCATTTTTACATTTATTACGGACAGCCAGGGGCACACTCCAACACACAGACATAATTTACAAACACAAGTATTTGTGTTTATTGAGTCAGCAGCATTAGGGATGACCATGTTATATTGAACGGTGCGTGAATTGTACCATATTGCTGTCCTGCCTGAGCTGTGAAATGTAACAAGTACTTTTGGGTGTCAGGAAAAATGTATTGGAGTAAAAAGTAAACATTTTCTTTAGGAATATAATGGAGTAAACGTAAAAGTTGTACAGACACCCCAAAAAACTTCTATTAGTAATGTTTCAATGTATTTTTGCTTAGTTATTTTACGCCACTGAAAAATGCTCTCTTCCTAATGCCTGGTTTGGTTGGAGTAAAATCACTGACCTAGAAAAGTGATAGTCTATTTTTAAAGACATAAAGGCTTCACTAGCAACCCTATTAGAGAGGACTATAATCAAATTAATCATCAGAAGCTAATTTATTATCTTTACTGAGTTGTATTGACAGCAGACTCTACAATGACTCAGCACAATTGATCTGTAGTTGCTATACTTAGGAAAAAGATGTCAAACAAAATACAGATACGGAGATATGAATTACGGGGCTTTTCTTGTACTGTTTGTATGACTATTTTGAGGTAGTTTGCTGCATTAAGGTCTCCCACGGTTTAATTTGAGCAATTCAGGCAGGATCTTACTTTTGGCTTCAGCCATTTGTGGCTGAGATTCAATAGAGTCTAGACAAGACTATTGTCATGGAATATCACATCAGACAATTACCATTTATTTCTGAGCTATTGCGCAATATCGTTTTTTGTGCTCACTCCTGCCTGTACACTGTCATTCAACAACTCTACAATCACAACCAAAGCGAATGCACCATACTCTCATAGATAGAGTACACTTTGAGAGAAACCTGATGTAATACGCTATGCGCTATGCATCAGAATATATAAATAAATACAATTTAAAAAGGGGGTAGACCAGAATGTCAGCCGATTTGATGGGAGAAAACATGTGCCTGATCAGATTTCCCGAGTCTTTGATCTCATCCACCCGTCGTTGCCTCTGGGAGACAGAAGGTATTCAGGAGAGAGCACCTCAAGAACAATGTGGGCGTTACATGTAAGACACTGGCAATGGGCTGCAGGAGAGGTAGGATGGGGAAGGGTTCAAATGAGGAAACAAAGGCTTCCCACCTACAGAACACAGTGGTATATTTTGTAAAAAAAATGATGTTTATTTAATTTCTTCTTTCTTATATGCACAAAGAGGTTGCTTCTGCGACATCATGACGTGTGTTTTATTAAGTTTGACATGTGCTCTTTATCCCAGAATGTAAAATGTGTGTTAAATCAAAAGTTATGTGAACAGTGTTACACTTCTCAAAAGGCACCGAATTTGTGGAACGACCCGCTCCGCCAACTCGGTGCCTTTTGAGAAGTGTAACTTGGTATTTAAAAAAAAATGTTTTCATTCTGTCATAAAGAGCACATGTTAAACTTCAGTTAAAAAAATCACATCTCGAGGTGAACTTAAAACAGGGTTAACAGTTTCATCCGAAATCAGCCACAAATCCCCTTGTGACAGGTGGAATGGGAGCTTGTTGTGTGCAACAGGGAGGGGCAATTGAATGCAAGCTTCACCATTTTTTTTTTTTACAAATTGTTAAAACATTTTTAGCCTGTCTATCTATGGGTAACAGGGTTGATGTGTTATTCTCGACCCGCTCAGTTTTTCACCACAAAACACCAGAAAACGGCCAAAAATAGTGGAACCAGCTTACAGGCTTTTACATGATGATTTGACTATTAGATAGATGTTCAATGTTTCAAAAGGAATAGTTTCACCATATTAAAAAGAGATGTCACGTAACAGGGTTGACCTTAGAATGAGGGACAGACATAAATGAATCACTAATCACATGAAATAAATAATAATCTTCAGAATTTAATTTGACAAAGCAACAAAATAACTAGGGCTTCACAATGATGGTGAAAACTTGGAGAAATGTTGGGGATAAGTGTATTAAAATCTTCCTAGAAGTCACAGAAGAAACACAGAGGGACATGTAAAAATACTAAATTTATTCAGCAGGTTTTTATTCATATTAATAGTCTGATTTATTGAATTCTCCATGTGGTCTATAGTAAAGGGCACTTCGTTAATATAACAGGCTTTTAAAATTAAAATTCAATATGGGTCCACAATTTCTACTTAAAATATCAACGGGATAAAAAATGCACAAACCACCGATCTTTAGTATTTTTCTGTCTTTAATAAAGTTATCACGAGAGTGATGACATCTATACTGAACAAAAATATAAACGCAACAAGGAACTATTTCTAAGATTTTACCCAGTTACAGTTCATATAAGGAAATCAGTCAATTGAAATAAATTCATTCGGCCCTAATCTATGGATTTCACATGACTGTTAATACAGATATATACAGATAATACAGCCTGCAGAGCTCTGTCATACTATCCAGGTCTGTGCCCAAACAATTCAAGCTTCTACTTCTAAAAATCCACCTTTCCAGAAACAAGTCTCTTACTGTTGTCGCTTGTTTTTGACCACCTTCTGCCCCCAGCTGTGCCCTGGACACCATATGTGAACTGATTGCCCCCCATCTATCTTCAGAGCTCGTACTGTTAGGTGACCTAAACTGGGACATGCTTATCACCTCGTCCGTCCTACAATCTAAGTTAGATGCCCTCAATCTCACACAAAATGATCAATGAACCTACCAGGTACAACCCCAAAAACATGTGCACCTCAAAGATATAATCCTGACCAACCTACCCTCTAAATACACCTCTGCTGTCTTCAACCAGGATTTCAGCGATCACTGCCTCATTACCTGTGTCCGTAATGGGTCTGCGGTCAAACGACCACCCCTCATCACTGTCAAACGCTCCTTAAAACACTTCAGCGAGCAGGCCTTTCTAATCGACCTAGCCCGGGTAGCCTGGAAGGATATTGACCTCATTCCATCAGTAGAGGATGCCTGGTTATTCTTTAGAAGTGCTTTCCTCACCATCTTAAATAAGCATGCCCCACTCAAAAAATGTAGAACCAGGAACAGATATAGCCCTTAGTTCACTCCAGACCTGACTGCCCTTGACCAGCACAAAAACATCCTGTGGCATACTGCATTAGCATCGAATAACCCCCGCGATATGCAACTTTCAGGGAAGTTAGGAACCAATATAAAACAAAGGCTAGCTTATTCAAACAGAAATGTGCATCCTGTAGCACAAATTCCAAAAAGTTTTGGGACACTGTAAAGTCCATGGAGAATAAGAGCACCTCCTCCCAGCTGCCCACTGCACTGAGGCTAGGAAACACTATCACCTTCGATAAATCAACGATAATTGAGCATTTCAATAAGCTTTTTTCTACAGCTGGCCATGCTTTCCACCTGTCTACCCCTACCCTGGTCAACAGCCTTGCACCCCCCACAGCAACTTACCCAAACCTCCCCCATTTCTCCTTCACCCAAATCCAGATAGCTGATGTTTTGAAAGAGTTGCAAAATCTGGACCCCTACAAATCAGCTGGGCTAGACAATCTGGACCCTCTCTTTCTAAAATGATCCACCGCAATTGAGGCAACCCCTATTACTAGCCTGTTCAACCTCTCTTTCGTATCGTCTGAGATTCCCAAAGATTGGAAAGCTGCCGTGGATATCCCCCTCTTCAAAGGGGGAGACACTCTAGACCCAAACTGTTACAGACCTAGATCCATCCTGCCCTGCCTTTCTAAAGTCTTCGAAAGCCAAGTTAACAAACAGATCACCGACCATTTTGAATCCCACCGTACCTTCTCCGCTATGCAATCTGGTTTCAGAGCTGGTCATGAGTGCACCTCAGCCACGCTCAAGGTCCTAAACGATATCATAACCGCCACTGATAAAAGACAATACTGTGCAGCCGTATTCTTCGATCTGGCCAAGGCTTTCGACTCTGTCAATCACCACATTCTTATCGGCAGACTCAACAGCCTTGGTTTCTCAAATAACTGCCTCGCCTGGTTCACCAACTACTTCTCAGACAGAGTTCAGTGTGTCAAATCGCAGGGCCTGTTGTCCGGACCTCTGGCAGTCTCTATGGGGGTGCCACAGTGTTCAATTTATGGCCGATTCTTTTCTCTGTATACATCAGTGATGTCACTCTTGCTGCTGGTGATTCTCTGATCCACCTCTACGCAGACGACACCATTCTATACTTCTGGCCATTCTTTGGACACTGTGTTAACTAACCTCCAGACGAGCTTCAATGCCATACAACTCTCCTTCTGTGGCCTCCAACTGCTCTTAAATGCAAGTAAAACTAAATGCGTGCTCTTCATCCGATCGCTTCCCGCACCTGCCCAGCCGTCCAGCATCACTACTCTGGACGGTTCTGACTTAGAATATGTGGACAATTACAAATACCTAGGTGTCTGGTTAGACTGTAAACTCTCCTTCCAGACTCACATTAAGCATCTCCAATCCAAATTTAAATCTAGAATCGGCTTCCTATTTCGTAATACAGCATCCTTCACTCATGCTGCCAAACATACCCTCATAAAACTGACCATCCTACCGATCCTTGACTTTGGCGATGTCATTTATAAAATAGCCTCCGACACACAACTCAACAAATTGGATGCAGTCTATCACAGTGCCATCCATTTTGTCACCAAGGTCCCATATTCTACCCACCACTGCGACCTGTATGCTCTCATTGGCTGGCCCTCGCTTCATATTCCTCGCCAAACCCACTGGCTCCAGGTCATCTATAAGTCTTTGCTAGGTAAAGCCCCACCTTATCTCGGCTCACTGGTCACCATAGCAGCACCCACTCGTAGCACGCGCTCCAGCAGGTATATTTCAGTGGTCACCCCAAAGCCTATTCGTCATTTGGTTGCCTTTCCTTCCAGTTCTCTGCTGCCAATGACTGGATCAAATTGCAAAAATCACTGAAGCTGGAGACTCATATCTCCCTCACTAACTTTAAGAATCAGCTGTCAGAGCAGCTCACAGATCACTGCACCTGTACATGGCCCATCTGTAAATAGCCCATCCAACTACCTCATCCCCATATTGTTATTTATTTATTTATTTTTCTCCTTTGCACTCCAGTATCTCTACTTGCACATTCATCTTCTGCACATCTATCCCTCCAGTGTTTAATTGTTAAATGTTAATTACTTTGCCACTATGGCCTATTTAATCTTACCTCATTTGCACACATTGTATATACATTTTTTCTATTGTGTTATTGACTGTACATTTGTTAATTCCATGTGTAACTCTGTGTTGTTGTTTGTGTCGCACTGCTTTGCTTTATCTTGGCCAGGTCGCAGTTGTAAATGAGAACTTATTCTCAACTGGCCTACCTGGTTAAATAAAGATGAAAAAAAAAAGATTAATCTGTTGGTCACAGATATCTTAACAAAAAGTAGGGCCGTGGATCAGAAAACCAGTCAGTACCTGATGTGATCACCATTTGCCTCATACAGCATGACACCTTTCTCCTTTGCATAGAGTTGATCAGGCTGTTGATTGTGGCCTGTGGGATCTTGTCCCACTCCTCTTCAATGGCTGTATGAAGTTGCCGGATATTGGTGGGAACTGGAACACGCTGTTGTACACTTCAATCCAGAGCATCCCAAACATGGTCAATGGGTGACATGTCTGGTATGCAGGCCATGGAAAAACTGGGACATTTTCAGCTTCCAGGAATTGTGTACATATCCTTGCGACATGAGGCTGTGCATTATCATGCATTATCATTATCTCACCCACAAAACCCCATACACGTGGCCTGCGGTTGTGAGGCTGGTTGGACATACTGCCAAATTCTTTAAAACCAAACCAAATCAAATCAAAGTTTATTTGTCATGTGTGCCGAATACAACAGGTGTAGACCTTACAGTGAAATGCTTACTTACAGGCTCTAACCAATATTGCAAAAAAGGTGTTAGGTGAACAACAAATAAAGAAATAAAACAACAGTAAAAAGACAGGCTATATACAGTAGCGAGGCTATAAAAGTAGCGAGGCTACATACAGACACCGGTTAGTCAGGCTGATTGAGGTAGTATGTACATGTAGATATGGTTAAAGTGACTATGCATATATGATGAACAGAGAGAAGCAGCAGCGTAAAAGATGGGTTGGCGGGTTGTGGGTGGCGGGACACAATGCAGATAGCCCGATTAGCCAATGTGCGGGAGCACTGGTAGGTCGGCCCAATTGAGGTAGTATGTACATGAATGTATAGTTAGAGTGATTATGCGTATATGTAACGGCCTGGCCATAGAGAGGGTTTTTTTGTTCTCTATTTTGGTTAGGCCAGGGTGTTACATGGGTGGGCGTTCTATGTTTATTTTTCTATGTTGGTTTGTTTCTTTGTTTTGGCCGTATGTGGCTCTCAATCAGGAACAGCTGTAGATCGTTGTTGCTGATTGAGAGTCATACATAGGCAGCCTGTTTTTCCGTTGGGGTTTGTGGGTGATTATTTTCTGTCTAGGTTTTTGTTAATCCTGACAGAACTGTTGGCTGTCGTTTCTTTTCATGTTTTGTTTGTAGTGTTCATTCGTTGATTAAAATCCTTTATGATGAACACATCCTCCGCTGCACCTTGGTCTCTTTCTGACGACGGCCGTTACAGTATATGATAAACAGAGAGTAGCAGCAGCGTAAAAAGAGGGGTTGGGGGGGGGGGGTTGGGGGGGGGGGGGCACACAATGCAAATAGTCCGGGTAGCCATTTGATTACCTGTTCAGGAGTCTTATGGCTTGGGGGTAAAAACTGTTGAGAAACCTTTTTGTCCTAGACTTGGCACTCCGGTACCGCTTGCCATGCGGTAGTAGAGAGAACAGTCTATGACTGGGGTGGCTGGGGTCTTTGACAATTTTTAGGGCCTTCTTCTGACATCGCCTGGTAGAGAGATCCTGGATGGCAGGCAGCTTAGCCCCAGTGATGTACTGGGCCGTACGCACTATCCTCTGTAGTGCCTTGCGGTCAGAGGCCCAGCAATTGCCATACCAGGCAGTGATGCAACCAGTCAGGATGCTCTCGATGTTGCAGCTGTAGAACCTTTTGAGGATCTGATGACGCATGCCAAATCTTTTTAGTTTCCTGAGGGGGGAATAGGAAGCGGCTTATGGTAGAAAAATGTATATTCAATTCTCTGGCAACAGCTCTAGTGGACATTCCTGCAGTCAGCATGCCAACTGCGTGCTCCCTCAAAACTTGAGACAACACAAGGTGCACCTAGGTAAAGATCATGCGTTTGATCATCTTTTTGATATACCACACGTTTAATAATGTATGAATACTAATTTGTTAACATTGCGTGTATTACCTATAAAGGTAGTGGCTTATATATTAAAGTTAAATTACAAGAATAGAAAATAACTACTCAATAATAAGAAATCATCTGATTCAAACCGCAGCTCTTTTTTAAAATATTTGATGAAAATTGTCTCTTAAAATGCTGTTTTCTTAATCACGTTGCAGCAAATGCTGTAACTGTGCTGTGACAATCGTTATCTCCTGTCAGTTTCTTTGTAAATGGTGTTTCTGAGAGGGCCACTGCTGTGTTTGAGTGCCCGGGTCCCTGTCACTGAGTGACAGTCAGCAGGAGCTGCCTCTATAGCACTAAAAGCCTGCCACATACAATATTAACTCTCTCTTAGCAAGCAGGGAACATTAAAAATACAACCTTCATCTCTGAACCGGATTTTGAATAACAACCCCTGGGGATTTGAATACAGGTCACCGGTTGAAGCAAAGGCTGGGCTTGGAACTTTCAATATGTATTGAATTAGCATTAGAAATGTACTTCTAGCCCATTGGATTCCTTCCACTATAACTCTAAGATGTTGTAATTGTAGTTTGTTGTACTGTTATAAAGATGTCCAAGTAGGTAATATAATCCAGGTGACATCCTAAAAGGTGAAAAACTCCTCTTTGAGAAAGACGTGCTTGTTGCTCTGAGCTTGGTCAGATCCCAAGGTCAGGTGGAGGATTATGTCACAGAACTTCAAGACTGTCTGATGATCTGATTGATTCCTAAGGGGGGATTTGTGTGTGTTGCATTACATCTGATGTGGCCCTCTGTCTGTTTTTGGCTGAGAACTGCATTTTCAACCCACTTACAAGTCCCACCGTTGTCCTCTACAGTACACAACAAACGTGTACAGTAGAGGGCCTCTCTTCCCTTCCCCAGCCCCCAGCTCCCGGGCCCCAGCCCCCAGTTTCCAGGGTCTCTTGGTTTACACGTTTATTCCTACAGTGAAGAAGTGAGGTCTCCAGAGAAACTAGCTACTACTGTACATCCCCTAAAGACACATCCAGATAAACAAACTACACCTCCCAAAGACACATCTCAGGGGTCAGAGGTCAGGGGTGGAATTCTCTCAGAGCCTGGTGGGATTTAGCATGGTCTGGCCTGAGGTTAGATCAACTGTACTCTGCAGGGCAAGCACCACATAATGACGACAGCTGTCTGTCAGTCCAGCTAGCTCCTGGTCACTTACATGGCCGAACAGTGTGGCATTCAGTGTGTCTACTGTATATTCATGTAAAGTGTATTGAGATGTTTAAACACAGTAAAGTTTTGTTTTGATTGGATTTGATTCTTCATTTCATACCTGATACACAGTATTATTCTCTGCAATGTGGGATGCCACCTCACCTTGTAAAAGTAATTTATTTCAAGGAGGCAAAGTAATAAAAATTGATATTTTCCAGTCAATGTCAAATAGGAAATGTTATGCGTCGTGATCAGAGTTAGAGAAAGAGGAGAAATGATCAGGGTGTTTCAGAGAGATATTTAGTCATAGCGGTTGGTAGTTTATTGTTTTGCTGCTGCAGCAGGGCACACAGACATATAGGCCTCTAGCGCAGCCTTGATCAAGCACTTTGGCAGTTACCTTGGTTACCAATTCTCCCTCTGCCACCTTCCACTGTCAGCAGTTTGAGATGGCTGTATGGTTACCATACCACTTTGACTGAAATGCAAAGATCACATTATTCAACCGTGAACTCCAGGAGAATGTAATGGCTACGTTCTAATACAGGAATAAGAAAATAATAATAATAAATTAATGGTTTTGAATAGAGATAGCTGGGTTTTGATAGCAATATCTGGGTTTTGAATAAAGATAGCTGGGTTTTGAATAGAGATAGCTGGGTTTTGAATAGAGATAGCTGGGTTTTGATAGCAATATCTGGGTTTTGAATAAAGATAGCTGGGTTTTGAATAGAGATAGCTGGGTTTTGAATAGAGATAGCTGGGTTTTGATAGCAATATCTGGGTTTTGAATAAAGATAGCTGGGTTTTGAATAGAGATAGCTGGGTTTTGAATAGAGATAGCTGGGTTTTGAGAGAGATAGATGGGATTTTTGTTTAAAGTGAAAGAAGTTAGAGAGAATAAACTATGGCATGAATTCCATTATAACAAGCATATGTGACTACATGCATTGTTATTGTATGAGTTCGCCTAGTATCGTCAAATAATCTGTAGAGGGACGTGAAATGGAAATGTTTCTCCCGGCCTGGGGAACATTTGCTAAGTCAATCCCTAACTTGATGAATAATGCAAAATCAATCAAGCAAAACGACAGAGCAGCAGTCTATATACAGCCCTCCTGTTTCTGCGTAGTGACAGTTAAGTGATTTAGGCTATATGAAGCCATTGTATGAAGTCGTGCCCTTAGCCCACAGCAGTCATACTGCCGACATACTGCCGACATACTGTTGGTAGTGTGAGTACCATAACTTACAAGCTGAAGTGCCGACATACTGTTAGTAGTGCGCATTAGAGCACGTGTCTCACTACAACTCATCCAGAACGCCGCAGCCCGTCTGGTGTTCAACCTTCCCAAGTTCTCTCACGTCACCCCGCTCCTCCGCTCTCTCCACTGGCTTCCAGTTGAAGCTCGCATCCGCTACAAGACCATGGTGATTGCCTACGGAGCTGTGAAGGGAACGGCACCTCCATACCTTCAGGCTCTGATCAGGCCCTACACCCAAACAAGGGCACTGCGTTCATCCACCTCTGGCCTGCTGGCCCCCCTACCTCTGAGGAAGCACAGTTCCCGCTCAGCCCAGTCAAAACTGTTCGCTGCTCAGGCACCCCAATGGTGGAACAAGCTCCCTCACGACGCCAGGATAGCGGAGTCAATCACCACCTTCCGGAGACACCTGAAACCCCACCTCTTTAAGGAATACCTAGGATAGGATAAAGTAATCCTTCTAACCCCCCCCCCCTTAAAAGATTTAGATGCACTATTGTAAAGTGGTTGTTCCACTGGATATCATAAGGTGAATGCACCAATTTGTAAGTCGCTCTGGATAAGAGCGTCTGCTAAATGACTTAAATGTAATGTAAACGTGTCAAACTCATTCCACGTAGGGCCGAGTGTCTGCGGGTTTTCGTTCAACCCTTGTACAGTGAGGGAAAAAAGTATTTGATCCCCTGCTGATTTAGTACGTTTGCCCACTGTCACAACGTCCACAGAAGGTGGCGCTCCTTCCCTGTCGGGCGGCGCTCGGCGGTCGTCGTCGCCGGCCTACTAGCTTCCACCGATCGATGTTTCAGTGTCTGTTGGTTATGTCTGTATTTTTATGCACCTGTTCCTTGTTAGTAATTAGTGGGGGTGTATTTAGTTTGTCGGTTTGTTGTTTGGGATTTGTGCGAGATTGTTTTCATGTAATGTTGTACGTAGTCAGGATTGTTTTTTGTAGTCCTGCAGTCATATTGCCAGGACCGGCCGGGTGAGTGGGCGAGGTTTGTGCAATGGGCCGAGATGGCGCAGAACTCTCTGCGTCACTCCTCCACTAACCTGTCGCCCTTCCAGGTGGAATTAGGGTACCAGCCGTTCCTAGTGCCTTGGCATCAGAGCCAGACAGAAGCTCCTGCGGTGGAGGAATGGGTTCAGCGCTCCAAGGAGACCCGGAGTGCTGTCCAGGAGTGCCTTAAACGAGCAATAGGACAGCCCAAGGAGAGCGCTGACCGCCGCCGCAGTAAGGCCCCCGTGTACAAACCAGGGGACAGAGTCTGGCTCTCGACCCGGAACCTATCCCTCCGTCTGCCCTGCCGGAAGCTGGGTCCGCGATTTGTGGGGCCGTTCAAAGTCCTGAGGAGAATAAACGAGGTGTGTTATAGGTTACAACTTCCTTCATATTATCGTATTAACCCCTCGTTTCATTTGTCTCTCCTCAGGCCGGTGCTAGCTGGTCCACTGCAGGATGCAGAGGTGCGGGAGGTTCCTCCGCCCCCCCTAGACATCGGGGGGGCCCCGGCGTACACAGTCCGGTCCATCTTGGACTCCCGACGTCAGGTAGGGGGCCTGCAGTACCTCATGGACTGGGAGGGGTACGGTCCGGAGCGTCCCCGAGGTCGACGTTGGCGCCAGCCTACTAGCTTCCACCGATCGATGTTTCAGTGTCTGTTGGTTATGTCTGTATTTTTACGCACCTGTTCCTTGTTAATAATTAGCGGGGGTGTATTTAGTTTGTCGGTTTGTTGTTTGGGATTTGTGTGGGATTGTTTTCATGTAACGTTGTACGTTGTCGGGATTGTTTTTTGTATTGTTCGGTTTTCACGACGCATTTTGGATAGGCATTAGGGTTGCCGGGCTACGCCCCGTGTATTGGATTTTGGAGCTGTTCTCCTTCAGTTCTGTGGATTATTTTTACCCTGCCTTGTCGTTGTGATTCCTTTGAACTTTATTAAATACGTCTCTTATACGGATCCCTGCATTTGACTCACCCGTCTCCTGCTATTTTTAACAACGTGACACCCACTGACAAATAAATTATCAGTCTATAATTTTAATGGTAGGTTTATTTGAACAGTGAGAGACAGAATAACAACAAAAAAATCCAGAAAAACCCATGTCAAAAATGTTAGAAATTGATTTGCATTTTAATGAGGGAAATAAGTATTTGACCCCTCTGCAAAACATGACTTAGTACTTGGTGGCAATACCCTTGTTGGCAATCAGAGGTCAGACATTTCTTGTAGTTGGCCACCAGGTTTGCACACATCTCAGGAGGGATTTTGTCCCACTCCTCTTTGCAGATCTTCTCCAAGAGTGTGCTCCTAATCTCAGCTCGTTACCTGTATAAAAGACACCTGGGAGCCAGAAATCTTTCTGATTGAGAGGGGGTCAAATACTTATTTCCCTCATTAAAATGCAAATCAATTTATAACATTTTTGACATGCGTTTTTCTGGATTTTTTTGTTGTTATTCTGTCTGTCACTGTTCAAATAAACCAACCATTAAAATTATAGATTGATCATTTCTTTGTCAGTGGGCAAACGTACAAAATCAGCAGGGGATCAAATACTTTTTTCCCTCACTGTACTTGATTGATGAATTAAGGTTGCTAATTAGTAAAGAACTCCCCTCACCTGGTTGTCTAGGTCTTAATGAAAGGAGAAAGCAAAAACCTGAAAACACTCGGCCCTCCGTGGAATGAATTTGACACCCCAGCTTTGGAGCATAGGGTGCCATTTCAGATTTACCCAGTGTCCCACACCATCTCCCATGAACAGCAGGGGGGCGAGCTTCCAGGAGACCAATTGTATGAGGTCATCAGTAGTCATATCACAACATTGTGTTCCAACTGCAATTTTCAGCCGCTGAACGTACGACTGAGGGTGTAGCAGCCAGAGAGAGGGAAAGGGGTACTGTATATGCCAGACAGTAAATTACACCAGTCACCTCTCTCTTGGTGGTGAAGGAGGCAGACTAATGGATGGGTGTGGAGGAGGGACTGAAGATGAGGAATAAGAAACAACGCCTTGCCAACAACGAGGCCCATAATACAATAAGGCCAATATAATGGCTCCCTTGTCCAGCAATGAATGACAAGTGACTGGGTCCTGAAAGATGAGATTCATACTTTCTATGTCTGCGAAACAATGTTTCTATGGCAGAAAGAGAAAAGAAAGAAAAAAATAATGTGAATTCAATACCAGTACAATCATGGGGTTAAAGAAAATGTCCATTGGCAGGTAAGTTTAGGGACTGCTCAGTTGGCTAACTACATCTCACTGAAGATCTAGTGCAGCTAAGATCACCAACACGCCCAAAGATATATACACACGTCTTACAGGAAATAAAATACATGATTCATGTGTGAGTAAAATCTCAGCATCAAAAGGAGAATCAGAATGAGTGAATGGCTATTTCATTAAGGATGGTGTTACAGAAATGAAAAAGCCAATCGGATAAAATAGATGATTAAGAGAGAAATCTCAGTTTCTCTTTCTCTTTGAACTACTGTGAACACTCTCGCAGTCTCTCCACACTCTTGCAATGTAATGATTTGGTCTAATTACCAGTGTCTGTGCTAGAGTAAGGCCATTGATTGGCTAGTACTTGGAGGCTATCCTCTCAGACGTGGACAGGATGTTAAACATTCAGACAGACAGAAGACGCTAGCTGAGCTCTGGCTAACACTGCACCTTAAGATGCCCTATACCTATGTAACTACACAGTAATAATTATAGTTAACACACTATACTTACATAGGTATTGAGGAAACTTAAGGTAAAGTGCTCCCAAGCGCAAACAACCCTTTTTATCAATTTACTCTACCCTATTTTATCAATTAAGTCAACATATTCTATGCGAAGAGAAGCAAGTGGAATAAAAAATTTTTTACAATTGAATGAGAAGATTTTTGCATGGCATTTGCTCTAGGCCTACATACATACCGTCCCCCAAGTCTTCAATACAATTTCATTGTTTTATTATTTCATGACAGGAACCTGTTTCAAAGATTTCAATGGCTTGGCATCATCCTTGGTCGTATATTTACAAGCTTTTTGATGTTTCCACACCGACAGGGAGCGCATATCAATAGTTCCCCCTGCAGCTTTGATCTGTTCTTCCTCAATTCATTGAAATATATTTTAAAGGAATGCATTTTTCCTTTCTAGTTATTGTCTTACTGGGATGTAATAATTTCCTCCAGTCATCATAACCACTCCCACTTATAACTCAAACTGATCTGCGATGCAGATGGAGCCAATTGGATGAGTCAGATTAACTCACACAGCAGCTACATGCATGCATGGGATCCAGTCATGGCCCTCAAAAATGTAAAAATCTCTTGCTATTTTTTGTATCTCTATCAATAATGAAATATACTGTCAGGACACGTTTTGGAGACCATTTTAACAACACAATAGAGTCTGTGTTAAATTATGTGGTTAATTTGGAAATGTATATGATATAAAAAAGTGATGGACAATTCACAAATGAGTCATTATGACAGACTTGGATTCAGACAGAACTAGTTTGGATGTTTGATGAAACAAAAAAGAGAAATAGTCTGAAGTATGTTCTAATTTTATTTGTTGAATCACCGTAATTGTTGCTCTGAAATGCCATGGACTGGCCTCCAACATATCGGATACCAAAGGTTCCATTTGCACGGCTTCATTTCAGCCCCTCTGTCAACCATGTCACCTTGGCAACAGATGTCTTGCATGCTGTCTTGTGTGTTGTCTACAACCCAGACACTGACACTAAATTAAGGGTATTTTGTGAGTATTTTTCCTTGTCTTACCTGAAGTGATTTATCCTTACAGGAAGTTCCATTTGTACTCTTTCAAGGGGGAGGTTGTCAGTGATGTATTGGAAACAAACACAGCATTAGCACACTAAAGGATCATGGGACAGGTTTTCTCCTGGATATAGACCACACAATCTGTCTTCAAATGATTAATGGAATGGAGAGATCTATATATAGGAAATACTCCTTACAGTGAGGGAAAAAAGTACTTGATCCCCTGCTGATTTTGTACGTTTGCCCACTGACAAAGAAATTATCAGTCTATAATTTTAACGGTAGATTTATTTGAACAGTGAGAGACAGAATAACAACAAAAAATCCAGAAAAACACATGTCAAAAATGTTATAAATTGATTTGCATTTTAATGAGGGAAATAAGTATTTGACCCCTCTGCAAAACATGACTTAGTACTTGGTGGCAAAACCCTTGTTGGCAATCAGAGGTCAGACATTTCTTGTAGTTGGCCACCAGGTTTGCACACATCTCAGGAGGGATTTTGTCCCACTGCTCTTTGCAGATCTTCTCCAAGTCATTAAGGTTTTGAGGATGACGTTTGGCAACTCGAACCTTCAGCTCCCTCCACAGATTTTCTATGGGATGAAGGTCTGGAGACTGACTAGGCCACTCCAGGACCTTAATGTGCTTCTTCTTGAGCCACTCCTTTGTTGCCTTGGCCATGTGTTTTGGGTCATTGTCATGCTGGAATAACCATCCTCGACCCATTTTCAATGCCCTGGCTGAGGGAAGGAGGTTCTCACCTAAGATTTGACGGTACATGGCCCCGTCTATCGTCCCTTTGATGCAGTGAAGTTGTCCTGTCCCCTTAGCAGAAAAACACCCCCAAAGCATAATGTTTCCAGCTCCATGTTTGACGGTGGGGATGGTATTCTTGGGGTCATAGGCAGCATTCCTCCTCCTCCAAACATGGTGAGTTGAGTTGATGCCAAAGAGCTCAATTTTGGTCTCATCTGACCACAACACTTTCATCCAGTTGTCCTCTGAATCATTCAGATGTTCATTGGCAAACTTCAGACAGGCATGTATCTGTGCTTTCTTGAGCAGAGGAACCTTGCGGGCACTGCAGGATTTCAGTCCTTCAAGGCGTAGTGTGTTACCCCAATTGTTTTCTTGGTGACTATGGTCCCAGCTGCCTTGAGATCATTGACAAGATCCTCCCGTGTAGTTCTGGGCTGATTCCTCACCGTTCTCATGATCATTGCAACTCCACGAGGTGAGATCTTGCATGGAGCCCCAGGCCGTGGGAAATTGACAGTTATTTTGTGTTTCTTCCATTTGCGAATAATCGCACTAACTGTTGTCACCTTCTCACCAAGCTGCTTGGCGATGGTCTTGTAGCCCATTCCAGCCTTGTGTAGGTCTACAATCTTGTCCCTGACATCCTTGGAGAGCTCTTTGGTCTTGGCCATGGTGGAGAGTTTGGAATCTGATTGATTGATTGCTTCTGTGGACAGGTGTCTTTTATACAGGTAACAAGCTGAGATTAGGAGCACTCCTTTTAAGAGTGTGCTCCTAATCTCAGCTCGTTACCTGTATAAAAGACACCTGGGAGCCAGAAATCTTTCTGTTTGAGAGGGGGTCAAATACTCATTTCCCTCATTAAAATGCAAATCAATTTCTAATATTTTTGACATGCGTTTTTCTGGATTTCTTTGTTGTTATTCTGTCTCTCACTGTTCAAATAAATCTACCATTAAAATGATAGACTGATCATTTCTTTGTCAGTGGGCAAACGTACAAAATCAGCAGGGGATCAAATACTTTTTTCCCTCACTGTAATTAGATATATTGAATCCTAGATAGCCACACCTTACAAGAACTGTCACTCGTCAACGCCCATGTCTTATTTAAATATAGTGTAGATGACACTAAATATACTGCATCTATTATTAAGTTATTTGTCAGATTATTCATATTTGGCTATTTTTGACTGTTTGTAATAAATCAGTTTGTCATTGGTTATCGGTTTTAGATACAATTTTGAGTTGGCCTACATAATTGTTATATACAAAATGGATGTCCTACAAGAGCCTCCAAAATCTTGTTGCAATTTCTATATTTTACTTCATATCCTCACTTACTCTTGTACTTACTGGTTAGATCATAAAATGCATGCGTAGTATACCCTATTCAAAGTTGTTGTAAAAGATTATACTGTGTATCTAATAGAAACACTTCAGCTTGAGCTTTTGTCTTAGAGGGCAGACGAATGAAATGTTACAGGAAGCAATCAGGTTTATGTTATTCTGAGCCGATCAATAGCCTGTCTTCTGTTTAGCTTGGCAATCAACTTTCTCCTTCTCTTTTTTTTGCACTGAAAACAATTATTCACAATAGAGATGGAGTGGGTTATATTATATTGGATTAAATATCATCTGAGCAATTTGACAGCATTATACAGTGCAAAACCCATCCCCCTGAGTCTCACAACATTAATTTGGGTTCAATAGTAATTCCAAAACGCACTAGACAGAAGACACACACAATGCCAGCCTGGGACATTATTGACAGGGGGATATTTAATTATGATAAGCTAGGAAAATGTAATTTATCATTCAAAAATGTGAATTGATTAATTGGAATTATCTTTTGAAATGAGTAAAATTAGAATTGGAGTGGTGAAATGAATGGAATGAGCCCTGTGCATTAGAAATCAGTGCTGTATTATTTTCCACGGTGTAAAGGATGATGAGACGAGAAAGAGAAAAGATAGCTTTGGAGAGAGAGGAGTAAAAGTGGAAACTTTTTTCAGTGCCTTTACAGAACCCTTTACACTTTAATTACATATAACCTATTTAACTCCCCTCCCCTCCACTATTTAACTCCCCTCCCCTCCACTATTTAACTCCCCTCCACTATTTAACTCCCCTCCACTATTTAACTCCCCTCCACTATTTAACTCACCTCCCCTCCACTATTTAACTCCCCTCCCCTCCACTATTTAACTCCCCTCCACTATTTAACTCCCCTCCACTATTTAACTCCCCTCCCCTCCACTATTTAACTCCCCTCCACTATTTAACTCCCCTCCCCTCCACTATTTAACTCCCCTCCACTATTTAACTCCCCTCCACTATTTAACTCCCCTCCACTATTTAACTCCCCTCCCCTCCACTATTTAACTCCCCTCCCCTCCACTATTTAACTCCCCTCCCCTCCCCTCCACTATTTAACTCCCCTCCCCTCCACTATTTAACTCCCCTCCCCTCCACTATTTAACTCCCCTCCCCTCCCCTCCACTATTTAACTCCCCTCCCCTCCACTATTTAACTCCCCTCCCCTCCACTATTTAACTCCCCTCCCCTCCCCTCCACTATTTAACTCCCCTCCCCTCCACTATTTAACTCCCCTCCCCTCCACTATTTAACTCCCTCCCCTCCCCTCCACTATTTAACTCCCCTCCCCTCCACTATTTAACTCCCCTCCCCTCCACTATTTAACTCCCCTCCACTATTTAACTCCCCTCCCCTCCACTATTTAACTCACCTCCCCTCCACTATTTAACTCCCCTCCCCTCCACTATTTAACTCCCCTCCCCTCCACTATTTAACTCCCCTCCACTATTTAACTCCCCTCCACTATTTAACTCACCTCCCCTCCCCTCCACTATTTAACTCACCTCCCCTCCACTATTTAACTCCCCTCCCCTCCACTATTTAACTCCCCTCCCCTCCACTATTTAACTCCCCTCCCCTCCCCTCCACTATTTAACTCCCCTCCCCTCCACTATTTAACTCCCCTCCCCTCCACTATTTAACTCCCCTCCACTATTTAACTCCCCTCCCCTCCACTATTTAACTCCCCTCCCCTCCACTATTTAACTCCCCTCCCCTCCACTATTTAACTCCCCTCCCCTCCACTATTTAACTCCCCTCCCCTCCACTATTTAACTCCCCTCCCCTCCACTATTTAACTCCCCTCCCCTCCACTATTTAACTCCCCTCCCCTCCACTATTTAACTCCCCTCCACTATTTAACTCCCCTCCCCTCCACTATTTAACTCCCCTCCACTGATGAGCGATAGCAGAGAGGCGTTAAAGGAATGTTTAGATCAAACACTCAGGAACCTGCCCACCAGCCAATCTGACATCCCACGGTTGGACAGGACACCTCACCCCAACAATGGAACTACAGCTAAAACCAGGAATGATCTCACACCTTCCAATCAGAAGTGACAGAAGCCAAACACCCAGAGCTGTACTGCAAGTGTTATTGGACTGAAAGAAATGGCTAATATGATATACACAACATCACCCCAGCGGGGAAAACTGCTTGAAATGACGTCGTTACAACAAGAAACCCGTTGTAATGATGTCATTACGATATCTTTTCAACCGGTTTTGCCTGCTGGGACACCATATTTTTCTCCCTTTCTCCCTGTCTCTCTGTCTACCTCCCTCTCTACAGTATCAAGTGAGAAGTGCTCCAATCTGACCCTAGTAAGAGGGAGAGAGGGCCTACTGACTAAACAAAGAAGACAACCTGCAGTTCTCCAGGGATATAAACACCTCCAGGGAATTCCAGCCAGTTGATCAGGGTGTTGATTAAGTGATCTTCCCTACAAAGCTAGCTAGTCCTCCAGACCCTCAGCAGCACTGCACTAACATCAGCACGGCTGTGCAGGCTGTAATCCCTGAGACCTCAGAGTCATCGCTGCCCAAATTAAGTATTCAAAAATCTGCCTGTTAGTTTCCCTGGAGCACGGCGAGAGATGGACGATGTTTTAAAGACTGTAATTTGAAGAGGCCTCTGTCAATTCTCCTCCTTCCTCTTTTTAAGAACGAACCAGGTGGTTGGCCAGTTTCTGATTGCATAATTTCAAACCCTTCTTGATCAACTCTGATTACTCAGCTCTCTCTCTACTCTCTCTCATTCTGTCTCCTTCTCTCTCTCACTCCCTCTCTCTGAGGCAAGGTTTTAAAGAGCCACTGAACATGCCGATTTGCACGTGTGTTTTTCTAATGCTCATTAGAAAAACAAGATTTCAGTCTAGTTTCCTGACCGATTCCGCACTTGGTTAATTATGTTTTTCCCCCATGAGCCACTGTAGATGCGGAAGCCTATTTCACTTCCTCATAATCCCCAGATTGAATGTAAAATAACTCAAGAAATCTGTAATTCATTTTGACGTTTTGGCCGAGGATGTTTTAGTTGTGCAATTTTATATATAACTAAGGTGTTTGGTGCAGTATTGCTCAAGTAAAAAAATGTGTTGTCTTATGTAAACAGTTGGAGCTGCTGGGCAGGTCTGTCTCACTGTCTATGCTATTTGATAAAGAGCAGTCACCGCAGCTGTTCACTCCACGTTAGGGGGCAAATTAATATTTTCAAATCGAAACCCATTTTAGACGAGACTTCCTTCCTGAAATATGTTTTCCTATTTAGACTTTGTAGTCCATTTTGACTTGTAGAATAACTATTTCTGACTCATATCGATGCCACATAGGCCATTTTCAAAGGGATTCGTTGCTTTATAAAGGCAGTCATTCTTTAAGCCATCTGTTGTAGTTGGCTGATGACATTCTCGTGGCATCTTGCTGTGCGGACCCTGGCACTAAACTGGGTCTCTAGAAGCTGTACTGTAGCACTCAAAGGTTTTTAAAGTGGAATTTCATGAAGTGTGTTAGTTAGGGTGCTGTAAGTGTTAATGTCTGCAGGATTTTAAGTGGAATTATTTTTATCCTCAAGAGAAAAGGTGGTTTCAGAATTGCATGCAGTTAGCTGTCAGAGACAACTGTGAGAGTACATGAGACTGGTATGTGGAATCAGGAGATATATCTAGGGCATATGGAAACATTTGGAGCGTAATGTATGGAAAGTTAATGAGCATGCTTAATCATGAAATGCAATAATTTATAGGCATAGCATTATCTGTCATCCAAAGCTAAACAGGCCACAATTGTAAAATTCAAATGAGACATTATGCAATTCAAAAGGTAATAGTCATCAATAGATTTCAATGAATAGCCTGCACCTCAAAAACAGGAAACATTGGTTGGTTGCATTCTATTTTCCTCACTTTTCCTGTAAATCAGTTGGGAAGAGTTTGATAGTGAATGATAAACAACCAACAAACAAACCATCCAAGAAGCAAATAGACTGACCGTTGAGGGAAAAGACACGCAGATGCCATGGCAACTGCAGAACGTTTGAGAAGTTGGGTTGCCGGGAGCAGCAGCCACAGCTAGCGTTGCGTTGAGTCGTTGGTCTGGAACAGATATACCTTAATTGGAAATAAATCTGACAGCTCCCAGGGAGAAAAGAGGTGCAGCGGCAGGGAGGGAAGAAACGACATCAGCAGACTGCTAGAACCCACCCATGAATACAGCAATGAGCTCCCCACATCGGAAGAGAGAAGGGCTTCAAACATGTTGTCCTCATTATGTATTTATTATGTGTATTCTAGTCTGTGTTTTATATTTTACCGCTTTGTACCTTGGCTTTTTGCACAGGACTTATGGAGAGGGGGGAGGGAGGGTGAGAGAATGTCGTACATGTTGCTGTTTAATTTAGCAAAGATAAGTATCTTAAAAATCTTTGGAGCCATTTTGTTTGTCTTGCGTGTGAACTTCACAGGAGACTGGTGAATCTAATCAGGAACAAACAGAATAGAGGAGTGAAGGCCTCTATGACAGGATGGGAAAGGATGGGGGGGATGATGGAGTATAGGAGGACGGGTGCAGCGGAGGGAGTGGGGGTTAAAGAATGAAAGCAACGCTTTGGAGTTTTCAGGTCGGACTCTGCGGTTTTTGAAGCTGACAGCTTCCCCTGCCACCTAAAAAGAGCACGGTAGAAAGTCGGGGAGAAATATGGTCTATGAAAGAGAGGAAAGAGAGGGAGAGAGTCTGTGCTGAAACCCGCTGCCAGAAAACCCTGAGATAAAAGGACAGGTAGCCATTGTGGAGAGACTGTCAATATCAGGTGTATGAGAGGCGAAGTCAGGTGCAGGAGAGAAGCGAAATGTAACAAAGTGAACTTTATTATAGTTCCAAAATATGAGAGCACTACATAAATCAAAATGCACTCAAAACCACGGAACATAACCAAAGTAAAGCGTGTAAATCAAACACCACGAAAAACATGAAACAATTACATACAAAACATGATGGGAAACAGAGGGTTAAATACAAGTAGATTGATTGGGGAAATGATAACCAGGTGTGTATGGAAACAAGACAAGACAAATGGATAATAGAAAAATGGAGCGGCGATAGCTAGAAAGCCGGTGACGTTGATCGCCGAACGCCGCCCGAACAAAGAGAGGAGCCGACTTCGGCGGAAGTCATGACAGTATCCCCCCCTTGACGCGCGGCTCAAGCGGCGCGCCGACACCGACCTCGAGGATGACCCCGAGGACAAGGCGCAGGGCAATCCGGCCGGCGACGGTGAAACTCCCGCAGCAGTTCAGGATCCAAAACATCTGCAACCGGAACCCAGCACCTCTCCTCCGGCCCGTACCCCTCCCACTCCACGAGGTACTGAAGGCCCCTCGCCCGACGCCTCGAATCCAGGATGGAACGAACGATATACGCCGGGGCCCCCTCGATGTCCAAAGGGGGCAGAGGGACCTCCCGCACCTAAGATTCCTGGAGCGGACCAGCCACCACCGGCCTGAGGAGAGACACATGGAACGAGGGGTTAATACGATAATCAAAGGGAAGCTGTAATCTATAACATACCTCGTTCACCCTCCTAAGGACTTTAAATGGCCCCACAAACTGCGGACCCAGCTTTCGGCAGGGCAGGCGGAGGGGCAGGTTCCGGGTCGAAAGCCAGACCCGGTCCCCTGGTGCAAACACCGGGGTCTCACTGCGGTGACGGTCCGCGCTGGCTTTCTGGCAACGCGCGGCTTGCTGCAGATGGACACGGACAGCCTCCCATGTCTCCTCCGCGCGCCTAAACCAGTCGTCCACCGCAAGAGTCTCGGTCTGACCCTGATGCCACGGTGCCAGAACCGGCTGGTACCCCAATACGCACTGAAAGGGGGAGAGGTTAGTGAAGGAGTGGCGAAGCGAGTTCTGTGCCATCTCGGCCCAGGGCACAAACACTGCCCACTCCCCCGGCCGGTGCTGGCAATATGACCGCAGAAACCTGCCCACATCCTGGTTGACTCTCTCTACCTGGGGTGAAAACCTGATGTAAGGCTAATCGAGCCCCCCAGACGTTCCATGAATGCCTTCCAAACTCTCGACGTGAACTGGGGACCCCGATCCGACACTATATCCTCAGGCACCACGTAGTGCCGGAAGACGTGTGTAAACAGGGCCTCCGCAGTCTGTAGGGCTGTAGGGAGACCAGGCAGAGGGAGGAGACGATAGAACTTAGAAAAACGATCCACAACAACCAGGATCGTGGTATTTCCCTGTGAGGGAGGAAGATCCGTTAGGAAATCCACGGACAGATGTGACCAAGGTCGTTGTGGAACGGGTATGTAGCTTACCTCTGGGCAGGTGTCTCGGAGCCTTACACTGGGCACACACCGAGCAGGAGGAGACATAAACCCTCACGTCCTTAGCCAAAGTGGGCCACCAGTACTTCCCAGTCAGACAGCACACCGTCCGACCGATCCCCGGATGACCAGAGGAGGGAGATGTGTGGGCCCAAGAGATCAACTGGTCACAGACAGCAGACGGAACGTACTTACGCCCAACGGGACATTGGAGGGGAGTGGGCTCTGTACGCAATGCCTGCTCAATGTCCGCATCCAGATCCCACTCGACCGGCGCTACCAGGCAGGAAGCCGGGAGTATGGGAGTCTGATCCATGGGCCGCTCCTCTGTGTCATACAGCCGGGACAGTGCATCTGCCTTCTTATTCTGGGAACCTGGTCTGTAGGATAGGGTAAACACAAAACGGGTAAAGAACATGGCCCACCTTGCCTGACGAGGATTCTGTCTCCTCGCTGCCCAGGTGTACTCCAGGTTGCGGTGGTCAGTCCAGATGAGAAAAGGGTGTTTAGCCCCCTCAAGCCAATGTTTCCACGCTTTCAACGCTTTAACCACAGCCAACAACTCCCGGTCCCCCACATCATAGTTACACTCCTCTGGGCTGAGGTTCTTCGAGAAGAAAGCACAGGGGCGGAGTTTCGGTGGTGTGCCCGAGCGCTGTGAGAGCATGGCTCCTATCCCAGCCTCGGACGCGTCCACCTCCACTATGAATGCCAAAGAGGGATCCGGATGGGCAAGCACTGGAGCCGAAGTAAACAGAGCTCTTAGTTGCCCAAAAGCCCTGTCCGCCTCAGCCGTCCACCGCAACCTTACAGGACCCCCCTTCAGCAGTGAGGTAATGGGCGCAGCAACCTGACCAAAACCCCAGATAAATCTCCGGTAGTAATTGGCAAACCCTAAAAATCGCTGCACCTCCTTTACCGTGGTGGGAGTCGGCCAATTACGTACGGCTGCAATGCGGTCCCTCTCCAACTCCACACCTGATGTGGAAATGTGATACCATATGAAGGATATGGCCTGCTGAAAGAACAGGCATTTCTCAGCCTTGATGTACAGGTCATGCTCCAACAGTCGTCCAAGTACCTTGCGCACCAAAGATACATGCTCGGCGCGTGTAGCGGAGTAAATCAGAATGTCATCGATATACACCACTACACCCTGCCCATGCAGGTCCCTAAAAATCTCGTCTACAAAGGATTGGAAAACTGATGGAGCATTCATCAACCCGTACGGCATGACGAGGTACTCATAATGCCCTGTGGTGGTACTGAATGCTGTCTTCCACTCATCTCCCTCCCGGATACGCACCAGGTTATACGCACTCCTGAGATCCAGTTTCGTGAAGAAGCGCGCCCCATGCATTGACTCAATCACCGTGGCGATAAGAGGTAGCGGGTAACTGTACCTCACGGTGATTTGATTGAGACCTCTATAGGTAATGCACGGGCGTAAACCTCCATCCTTCTTCTTCACGAAAAAGAAACTCGAGGAGGTGGGTGAAGTAGAGGGCCGAATGTACCCCTGACGCAGGGATTCAGAGACATATGTCTCCATAGCCACCGTCTCCGCTTGCGAAAGGGACACACGTGACTCCTGGGAAGCGCAGCATCTGCCAGGAGATTTATCGCACAATACCCCCGTCGATGAGGTGGTAATTGAGTCACCTTCTTTTTACAGAAGGCGAGAGCCAAATCGACATATTCTGGGGCATGTGCTCGGTGGAGACCTGGTCTGGACTTTCCACCGTGGTAGCACCAACAGAAACCCCTATACACCTCCCTGAGCACTCTCGCGACCACCCCGTGAGAGCCCTCTGTTGCCAGGAAATAGTGGGGTTATGCAGAGCCAACCAAGGAAGGCCTAGTACCACAGGAAACGCAGGAGAATCAATGAGAAAGAGACTGATTCTCTCCTCATGACTCCCTGCATAACCATAGCCAAGGAGATGGTGGCCTCCTTGATTAGCCCGGACCCTAATGGTCGACTATCTAGAGCGTGTACCGGGAAGGGTCTAACTATAGGAAAAATGGGGATCCCTAACCTAATGGCTAATGCTCTGTCTATAAAATTCCCAGCTGCGCCTGAATCAACGAGCGCCTTATGCTGGGAATGTGGGGAAAACTCAGGGAAACGAACAGGCACAAACAGTTGATCAACAGAGGACTCTGGATGAGTGTGGTGCAAACTCACCTGGGGTGACGTCAGAGTGCCCTGCCTGTTGCCTCGACTCCCAAAGGAACCAACACGGCACAGACCAGCAGTGTGTCCTCTGCAGCCACAGATGGCGCACGTGATAGATCCTCCTCCAGTCTCCCTATGCGCAGCCCCTCCAAGCTCCATGGGCACCGGAGCGGGGGTGCTGGATGATGGAACCGACAGAGCCCCCTCTGGACGTCTGCGGGTGACCAGCAGGTTATCCAACCGGATGGACAAATCCACCAGTTGGTCAAAGGAAATGGTGGCATCCCTGCAGGTCAGCTCACGTCGGACGTCCTCTCGTAGGCTGCATCGATAGTGGTCGATGAGGGCCCTGTCGTTCCAGCCTGCTCCGGCTGCCAAGGTCCGGAATTCCAGAGCGAAGTCCTGGGCGCACCTTGTCCCCTGTCTCAAATGGAAGAGCCTCTCTCCCGCCACTCTGCCCTCAGGTGGATGGTCGAAGACGGTCCTGAAGCAACGGGGGAACTCCTCGAAGTGGCCTGGCGCCGTGTCTCCTCTCCACACGGCGTTTGCCCACTCCAGCACTCTTCCTGTGAGACAGGAGATAAGGGTGGCCACTCTCTCCCCTCCTGAGGGAGCTGGATGCACAGTGGCCAGGTAGAGGTCCAGTTGTAACAGAAATCCCTGGCACTGTGCTGCCGTTCCATCATACTCCCTGGGAAGAGAGAGACGCATTCCATTGGAATTCATTCCGGATGAAACGGGTGGTGACAACCCCGGTTGTGCTGGTCGAGGCACTGGAGAGACTTCCTGTCTCTCCCAGCGGTCCATGGTCTGGACAACGCGATCCATCATGGCACCAAGATGTTGCAGCATTGCCGAATGTTCCTGGACGCGCTCCTCGACTCCTCTAACCGGGGTACCTGCTCCTGCTGACTCCATGGTAGGTGTGTAATTCTGTCAATATCGGGTGTATGAGAGGCGAAGTCAGGTGCAGGAGAGAAGCGAAATGTAACAAAGTGAACTTTATTATAGTTCCAAAATACGAGAGCACTACATAAATCAAAATGCACTCAAAACCACGGAACATAACCAAAGTAAAGCGTGTAAATCAAACACCACGAAAAACATGAAACAATTACATACAAAACATGATGGGAAACAGAGGGTTAAATACAAGTAGATTGATTGGGGAAATGATAACCAGGTGTGTATGGAAACAAGACAAGACAAATGGATAATAGAAAAATGGAGCGGCGATGGTTAGAAAGCTGGTGACGTCGATCGCCGAACGCCGCCCGATCAAGGAGAGGAGCCGACTTCGGTGGAAGTCGTGACAGAGACAAATGGAAGGAGGGAGGAGAAGAGGAGAGGAGCAGATAACAACCAAGGGGAAATAATAGAGCTTTATATAAATTCTTGAAGAAAAGATGGGATTTATCTAGAAAGGCTTCCCATTTTAATAAATAGTGCTAAATGCAGCTGTGATTGTTCGAACGGCCCTCGGCTGTGAGGAGACAGGAATGGAGGAGTCAGATACGAGAGAAGACACGTTTATAGTGTATATAGATACGCTCAATTAAGATTATTGTGGCACGGCACAGTAAGAGAGATGATTATCTGAGTGACTAGGGATGCATTGTAGTAGGCTAGCACTGTATAGACCATGTGAATATTTACTTACAAAAAGAGACACTGTCATGTTTAACTCAGTTGTATATAAATTTATGATACTGTAGGTATACTGTGATCAAGTGTAACGAGAGGTAAACTCAAAGCCTATCTAGAAAATTGGATCTCTCTCAGGTTTCTCTCTGAGTGCACACTGTTAGCAAATCGCACACACACACACGCACACGCACATGCACACGCACACACTCACACACACACATGCACACAGGTCTAGCAATCAGACTGGAGATGGCCTTGGAAATGTGTTTGTTTTTCTCTGTCATCAACACCGACGGAGTCCCACTCTCCCCTCCTGCCCTCCCACCCTCCTTCTTTCCCTCCCTCATTCCCTCCCTTATCTCTCCTTCTTATAATCAGTGCCAGGATGAAAACCGGTGTCACAGGAAAAGCGTTCCTGCCAACATCGGGGGCTGCACAGCTATTTCCCTTGTCATTCATTTCATCTGAATATTTGATAACAGATTGGCACAGTGCCGATTTGCCCCTAGCTCCATTGTTTGTATTGTTACCATTTGGTTAGACACAATGCTCTCTAACATCTAAACTGCACTTGGCATGTTTCACATTCCATGCTAAAGGCTTAGTGTAGTACGTGTCGAAATAGATTTGACATTTTGTTTTTCCCATGCTATCATGAATACATAAATATGACCTACTTGAAATATTAACACTGCGACTTTCAAGGTTGTAATTGTGGATTGGTTTAGTTGTCAATTATTTAACAAGTTATGGGAATGTTCACTTGCTAATGTGGCTGTGCTTGTGCATAATTGGATGTTTTTTACTACTATGGAAGCTGAATGGAGAAACTACCATGTCAATGGTTATAGTCAACTCTCCGTTCCTTTATGCACTATAGAGCTATGATATTTCCATGGCTAATTTACCACCAGCAACGTATATTATTGTTATATTTCCACAGGATAGAATGAGCTGAACCCTTTCTGGTTAGTAAAAATGTATCAGGGGCATAGCAGGGAGCATTTAAACCTCTCTAAGATACTCCATAATATCCTCTACCAATAACTTACTTTTTTTCTACAGGATTTCTCCCACTCTGAAGTCTCTTTCACAGAGAACATGTTATAAATATAAGCCTGAGATGTTTTCATCTAATTTAATAAGTGCCCCATGTAGCCACGGTGAGCTCCGGGGGGGGTCTTGTTCCATCACAGTTATTGCTGTCTCTACTGTTTAGCTACTAGACTCTAATGAGAGGTTATCCAGCTTAGCGAGCCTGTGTAGCCACAGCTTTTAGGAAAACACAACACAAAACTCTCAATACCTCCCGACCACGACGGGAGTGTTTTCTCTCGTAAATGAATAGGGCACATATCAGGGGTTTGTGAGGTGTTTAGAGTTGCCGCTACCCGTCTCTACCCTTGTGTTCAAATGCAAAATAAGCTTGATCCTTAGATGGAGCCCCTTGAGCAGAGAGAGACAGAGCAGGTTGACATTTTTTTTTCTCTAATCTTCTGTCTTTGAGAATTCAACTGTGTTGCTTTAATCATGGTGTGGGCTGAGCATCTCTTCGACAATGTGTGAAAACAGAAAAGCACAGTGGATGTGAGGAGATAGCAGTACTGTTAGAAAAGCCATCTACAGAGCAGAACCCATTTGATCAGAAAGAATAAAATACATGCTCTGCCACAAAACTCACATAGACATCCATAGGCCTACTACACACAATAAAGATGTCAGATAGGTTACATACATGCAAGAAACAAGCTGTCTCCTCTATTTTACAAACTATCACTGTATAGATTTTCAAATCCTACCACTCCATATAAAGTAGGATTTTTTTTACTTCTCCTTTTTTCAAAATTTTCTTTAGAAGTTCAATGTAAAAAATGAAAGAAATGTTTTAATTGTGTCAGACTCCTTGGGAAAATGAGAGGGAATTGTTTTTATGTGAGTGTGCATGTTCAGGAGTGTGTGTGCATGCGTGAGTGTATGCATGCTTGCGTAAGTGTGTGTGTATATATGGGTCTACAGTGGTGGCCAAATATATTGGCACCCTTGCACTTTTCTTAAATAATTCTCTACTACTTCTCAAAAAAAATGTAAATTGAATTTTTTTTTGTCTTATTGGACTTTCAACGTTGCAGAACCTATTTTATTTTTGTAAAATTAAGTTTTAATTCAGAAAATAAAGACAAATGGCATAGACAAAATGATTGGCGCACAGGAGCTAGTACTTCGTTGCACAGTCTTTGGCCTAGATAACTGCCACAAATGCTTATTGTAGTCATGAATGAGATTGCTGCAGAAACTGCTCTAATTCTTTGTTTGAGGGGTGCCCTCCACCAACTGCTGTTTTCAGCTCTCGCTATAGGTTATGGATGTGATTCAGATGTATTCTCTTCACCAGGCACTGCAAAATAATCCAGTGTTTCTTCTTGAACCATTACAGGGTGCTTGCTATTTGTGTTTAGGGTTGTTGTACTTGTCACGATCACTGTCCTTGAACTCCCTGTCATAAATAAGCCAAGGCTCAGCGTGCCGGTAATTCCACATCCTTTATTTAGAACAAAACAATAAACAGGATAAACAGAAAGAAACGTGACGTTCTGGATCTGCTCAAAGGCAGCTGCACAAAAACAAGATCCCACAACTCAAGGAGGGAATAAGGGCTGCCTAAGTATGGTTCCCAATCAGAGACAACGATACCTGGCCAAAACATAGAAATAAAATACATAGAATGCCCACCCCATATCACACCCTGACCTAACTAAACAGAGAAAAAAGTCTCTCTCAGGTCAGGGCGTGTCAGTACTACTGGAAGACACACAACCTTCAACAGAGACACCGTTTTTGTACACTGGGCTGAACATTGCTCTCCAAAACACCTTGGTTTAATGATGTCTTGCACACATTCAGTAGCAAAGGCAACAAAGCAGCCCCACAGCATTATCAAACCTTCCCCATAATTGATTGTAGGGTGGGTGTTATTTACTTTGGATGCTTAATTGGTTGTTGGTAAACGTAGTAAGACCCCACTGTTGAATGAGACACATGAAAGCCTGATTTAACTTCTCAAAAACCCACCTAACAAGCCAAACTCCTGGGGGAAATGTTAGAGCTCGTTGGCAATGCAGATCAGTAATTACTGAACACAAATGAAGTATTCAATGAAAATAACCCCCCCCCCCCCCCCCCTCCCCTCCCCCCACAATCAAAGATCAGGGAAGTTTGATAACACTGTGGGGTTGCTTTGCTGCCCCCAGTGGCATGTATTCATAGATGCCAAAGGAAGCCAGGCTTGCCCAAAAATGTGACCAATAAAACATATTACATCCTAAAACAATTTCTCTTTCATCGCTCTGTGTTTTCATAATTTTCCTTCAATTCGCAAATGGCTAAATCCATCTCACCGGAGAAATCATTTGAGCGAGGGAAACAGCACCCCTCTGTCTCAGCAGGTGTAGCCCAGGTATCTGATGCTGTCTGGCCAAAAAGAGTATGACATGTTGCTGACCATACCACTTGATTGATTAATGCCAGCAAGAATTTGGCCTCCCTTGATAAAACAATTAAGGGTGGTCCTGGCGTCCCCAAAGGAGGCCAGTTTGGATTTGGCACCACACAAATCAAATCCCATCAAAAACAAAACATAATTTTCAGAAAATCTTGCCTTTTTCTGGTCTGCTTATGTTGTGGTGTTGCAGTAGCTAGCTAGCTAGCTAAATCGTCCCTTTCCGAAGCCATGGGTGGAGATGAGGATTTGGACTTGTGGTTTTTACTTAATTCTCAGTACAGGCCAATGATTATAATGACAATTCCGATCTAACCATAAATGTATACATTGTGCCACTGGCCTGAGACAACTGAAGTTCAGTATGTAGCCTAGATGTACATGTAGTAGGCTCATGTTAACTAGCTAGCTAGCTAACTTAGCTGGTTAGTTGTTGCCCATGCGGCAGACTGGTCTTGTAGACTAGACATAACATAGTAAATGTAAATCCGGGACACTCAAATTAGTCTGATATCTTCCATTTGGTACGATTACATAAGACAGAAGGTTACTTAAGGAAAAAATTAAAGTAGGATGGTTGGTCGGGGTGAATGGGTGGTAGTATAACGTCAACGTGTTCGAACATCATCATAGACAAGTTTAGCATTTTAGCTAGTTAGCAACTTTGCAACTAATTAGTATGTTAGCTAACCCTTGCCCTAACCCTAACCTTAACAGTGTTAGATAACCCTTCCCCTAACTCTAATCTTAACCTAACTCCTAAACCTAACCTTAACCCTTATTCCTAACCCCTAGCCTAGCTAACATTAACCAGCTAGCTAACTTTAGCATTAGCCACCTACTGTAGCAACCCCTAGCTAACTTTAGCCACAATAAATTAGAATTCGAAACTATCATACGTTTAGCCACTTCGTCACATATAGTACGTTTTCGCAAATTGAGAAGATATTGTACAAATTGCAGTTTGTAACATATCATACGATTTGCAATTCATAACATATCATACGAAATGGATGATGGACATCCACAAATGAATACATATCAAATGAAATGTAATATCATACTAAATGGAGTTACGTACAGAATAATACAAAATACTCTGAGACCATGTTGCATGTGATGCAAAGTCTGGCTGGCAAAGTCAGGTAGCCTAGTCTAGGAGGACAACAAAAACTAAAAGTGTGTACTACTGTATGACAGAGTCAGACAGTTTTGCCAACATGAACTCAATATTAGGAAGGTGTTCCTAATGTTTGGTATACTCAGTGTATATTTGCCAAAACATTTAAAAAATGTAATTTAGACTTACATAACAATAACTTCATTGAAAGAATAAGGTTAAGGGAATACATTGACTCACTCAAACCTGAAAACAAAATCAAATTGTATTAGTCACAAGCGCTGTATACAACAGGTATTCAGGTATTACTTTTTATTTATTTTATTTATTTTTATTTCACCTTTATTTAACCAGGTAGGCAAGTTGAGAACAAGTTCTTATTTACTACTGCGACCTGGCCAAGATAAAGCAAAGCAGTTCGACACATATAGCAACACAGAGTTACACATGGAGTAAAACAAACATACAGTCAATAATACAGTAGAAAAGCCCCTAACCAACAGAGCAGTTTAAATGAATAAGATTAAATAAGAATAAGAAATAAAAGTAACAAGTAGTTAAAGAGCAGCAGTAAAATAACAATAGCGAGACTATATACAGGGGGCACTGGTTAGTTGAGGTAATATGTAGGTAGAGTTATTAAAGTGACTATGCATAGATAATAACAGAGAGTAGCAGCGGCGTAAAAGGGGGGGGGGGCAATGCAAATAGTCTGGGTAGCCATTTGATTTGATGTTCAGGAGTCTTAGGGTAGAAGCTGTTTAGAAGCCTCTTGGACCTAGACTTGGCACTCCGGTACCGCTTGCCTTGCGGTAGCAGAGAGAACAGTCAATGACGAGGGTTGCTGGAGTCTTTGACAAAATTTAGGGCCTTCCTCTGACACCGCCTGGTACAGAGGTCCTGGATGGCAGGAAGCGTGGCCCCAGTGATGTGCTAGGCCGTACGCACTACCCTCTGGAGTGCCTTGCGGTCGGAGGCCGGGCAGTTGCCATACCAGGCAGTGATGCAACCAGTCAGGATGCTTTTGATGGTGCCGCTGTAGAACATTTTGAGGATCTGAGGACCGTTGCCAAATCTTTTCAGTCTCCTGAGGGGGAATAGGTTTTGACGTGCCCTCTTCTCGACTGTCTTGGTGTGTTTGGACCATGTTAGTTTGTTGGTGATGTGGACACCAAGGAATTTGAAGCTCTCAACCTGCTCCACTACAGCCCTGTCAATGAGAATGGGGGCGTTCTGGGTCCTCTGTTTCCTGTAGTCCACAATCATCTCCTTTGTCTTGATCGCGTTCAGGGAGAGGTTGTTGTCCTGGCACCACACGGCCAGGTCTCTGACCTCCTCCTTATAGGCTGTCTTGTCGTTGTCGGTGATCAGGCCTACCACTGTTGTGGCATCAGCAAACCTAATGATGGTGTTGGAGATGTGCTTGGCCGTGCAGTCATGAGTGAACATGAGGGGACTGAGGAGGGGACTGAGCACGCACCACTGAGCACGCACCACTGAGGGGCACCACTGAGGGGCCCCTGTGTTGTAGATCAGCATGGCGGATGTGTTGTTACCTACCCTTACCACTTGGGGCGGCCTGTTAGAAGGTCTAGGATCTAATTGCAGAGGGAGGTATTTAGTCCCATGGTCCTTAGCTTATTGATGAGCTTTGAGGGCACTATGGTGTTGAACGCTGAGCTCTAGTCAATGAATAGCATTCTCACATAGGAGTTCCTTTTGTCCAGGTGGGAAAGGGCAGTGTGGAGTGCAATGGTGATTGCATCATCTGTTGATCTGTTAGGACGGTATGCAAATTTGAGTGGGTCTAAGGTTTCTGGGAAATGGTGTTGATGTGAGCCATGACCAGCCTTTCAAAGCACTTCATGGCTACGGACGTGAGTGCTACGGGTCGTTAGTCAAAGTGCAACTTACATCGCTATCATAAACAAAACATTGAATACAACATTCACCGCAGGGATATTGACGTCAACATTTTACTGGAATTAAAAATTATGATAAGAATAAGGAATATTATAAGAATAATTAGCTTTTACAACTTCAAATGATTATATACTACATTCCACTAGGCCTAATACACAAATAGTCAGAATGGAAACCAGTTAAAAGCATGCTTCTTTCTATCTTTCCTGTAACAAAGCCAACAATTTCTAGAGTAGTCCTCCAGCACATTGAAGTTCACCTAGGCTCACCTAGGCTGTGAGGGTGTGTCCTGTGAGGGTGTGGTTGTCCCTCAGCCCTTTTGCAGCCTCAGCAGCATCTTGTCCAGTCTGTCCAGCCCCTGCCTGTTCTCATGAAGGTCTGAGAGCTGACAGTCCACCATTGTGTCAGAGAGAGAGAGCGAGAGAGAGAGAGAGAGAGAGAGAGAGAGAGAGAGAGAGAGAGAGAGAAAAAAACAGAACATATATTTTTATTTATTTATTTATTTTATTTCACCTTTATTTAACCAGGTAGGCAAGTTGAGAACAAGTTCTCATTTACAATTGCGACCTGGCCAAGATAAAGCAAAGCAGTTCGACAACATACAAAAACACAGAGTTACACATGGAGTAAAACAACATACAATCAATGATACAGTAGAAAAAAATAAGACTATATACAATGTGAGCAAATGATGTGAGATAAGGGAGGTAAAGGCAAAAAAGGCCATGGTGGCAAAGTAAATAAAGTATAGCAAGTAAAACACTGGAATGGTACATTTGTTATTTGAAGAAAGTTCAAAGTTCAAATATAAATAATATGGTGCAAAGGAGCAAAATAAATTAAATAAATAAATATATATAAATATATAAATATATAAATATATATAAATATATAAATATATATAAATATATATATATAAATATATAAAATAAATAAATATAAATATATCCTGAGTGGCAATGTTTATTAGGTACACTAATTTAGTACAAGGTCGGACCACTCTTTCCCTCCAGAACAGCCTGAATTCTTTGAGGGATGGATTCTATGGTGTGGTGTTCAAACATTTCTCAAATGGTATCAAGCAACCTACCATATGCCAGGAAAACATTCCCCACAGCTAGGGCTGTGGTGGTCATGTAATTTTGTCAGCCGGTTGTTGTCATGCAAACGAATGCCGGTCTCAAGTAATTGACCATCAATTAACATAAACACATTTAGCATCTCCAGACCTCCACTCAAACATGCCACCTTTCGAACATCTACATTTAAAAAAAGTCAAATAAATCAATTTAATATACATATAAATCTTTATTTATTTTAATCAAGTCTAAAGAAACCTTATGATATGAAGAAAATGTATTTCAGAAGAACATAATATGAGTTAGCCTACTGTATGTTAGTTACAGTGCAATCGGAAAGTATTCAGACCCCTTCACTTTTTCCACATTTTGTTACATTACAGCCTTATTCTAAAATTAATACAATTTTCCTCATCAATCGACATACAATACACCATAAATACAAAGCGGAAACAGATGTTTTAAATTTTTGTAAATGTATTAATATTAAAAAACGTATTTACATAAGCATTCAGACCCTTTGCTATGAAACGCGAAATTGAACTCAGGTGAATCCTGTTTCCATTGATCATCCTTGAGATGTTTCTACAACTTGATTGAAGTCCACCTGTGGTAAATTCAATTCCTTGGACATGATTTTGAAAGGCACACACCTGTCTATTTAAGGTCCCACAGTTGACAGTGCTTGTCAGAGCAAAAACCAAGCTATGAGGTCGAAGGAATTGTTCGATGAGCTCCGAGACAGGATTGTGTTGAGGCACAGATCTGGGGAAGGGTACGAAAACATTTCTGTAGAATTGAAGGTCCCCAAGAACACAAAGGCCTCCATCATTCTTAAATGGAATAAGTTTGGAACCATCAAGACTCTTCCTAGAGCTGGCCTCCCGGCCAAACTGAGCAATCGGGGGAGAAGAGCCTTGGTCAGGCAGGTGACCAAGAACCTGATGGTCACTCTGACAGAGATCCAGAGTTCCTCTGTGGAGATGGGAGAACCTTCCAGAAGGACAACCATCTCTGCAGCATTCCACCAACCAGGCCTTTATGGTAGACAGGCCAGACGGAAGCCACTCCTAAGTAAAAGGTACGTGACAACCCACTTGGAGCTTGCCAAAAGGCACCTAAACAAGATTCTCTGGTCTGATGAAACCAAGATTGAACTCTTTGGCCTGAATGCCAAGGTTCACCATTAAACAGGACAACGACCCTTAGCACACAGCAAAGACAAGGCAGGAGTGGCTTCGGGACAAGTCTCTGAATGTCCTTGAGTGGCCCAGCAAGAGCCCGGACTTGAACCCGATCGAACATCTCTGGAGAGACCTGAATATAGCTGTGCATCGACGCTCCCCATCCAACCTGACAGAGCTTGAGAAGATCTGCAGAGAAGAATGGGAGAAACTCCCCAAAAACAGGTGTGCCAATCTTGTAGCTTCATACATAAGAAGACTCAAATCAAATAAACGGTATTTGTCACGTGCCGAATACAACAAGTGTAGACTTTACCGTGAAATGCTTACTTACAAGCCCTTTAACCAACCGTGCAGTTCAAGCAGAGTTAAGAAAATCTTTGCCAAGATAAAGCAAAGCAGTGCAACAAAAACAACACCACAGAGTTACACATAAACAAACGTACAGCCAATAACACAATATAAAAATCTATGTACAGTGTGTGCAAATGTAAAAGAGTAGGGAGGTAAGGCAATAAATAGGCCATAGAGGCGAAAAAAAATACAATTTAGCATTAACACTGGAGTGATAAATGTGCAGATGATGATGTGCAAGTAGAGATACTGGGGTGATATGAGCAAGAGGATAAATAACAGTATGGGGATGAGGTAGTTGGGTATGCTATTTACAGATTGGCTGTGTACAGGTACAGTGATCAATAAGGTGTTCTGACAGCTGATGCTTAAAGTTAGTGAGGGATATATAAGACTCCAGCTTCAGTGATTTTTGCAATTCGTTCCAGTCATTGGCAGCAGGGAACTGGAAGGAAAGGCGGCCAAAGGAAGTGTTGGCTTTGGGGATGACCAGTGAAATATACCTGCTGGAGTGTGTGCTACGGGTGGGTGTTGCTATGGTGACCAATGAGCTGAGATAAGGCGGGGCTTTACCAAGCAAAGACTTGGGAGCCAGTGGGTTTGGCGATGAGTATGAAGCGAGGGCCAGCCAACAAGAGCGTACAGGTCGCAGTGGTGGGTAGTATATGGGGCTTTGGTGACAAAACGGATGGAATTGTGATACACTACATCCAGTTTGTACGGTGTTGGAGGCTATTTTGTAAATGACATCGCCGAAATCAAGGATCGGTAGGATAGTCAGTTTTACGAGGATATGATTGGCAGCATGAGTGAAGGATGCTTTGTTCTGAAATAGGATGCCGATTCTAGATTTAATTTTGGATTGGAGATGCTTAATGTGAGTCTGGAAGGAGAGTTTACAGTCTAACCAGACACCTAGGTATTTGTAGTTGTCCACATATTCTAAGTCAGAACCGTCCAGAGTAGTGATGCTAGTCGGGCGGGCGGGTGCAGGCAACAATCGGTTGAAGAGCATGCATTTAGTATTACTAGCATTTAAAAGCAGTTGGAGGCCACAGAAGGAATGTTGTATGGCATTGTAGCTCGTTTGGAGGGTTTCTTGCGGATCAGTGGGACGCTAGCGGTTTCCCTCCTTCAAAATGCATACAAAATGAATCCCAAACGTTAGCAATAAACTTATCCAAACAAGTCAATCAACATTTATAATCAAACCTTAGGTACCCTAATACGCAAATAAACGATCAAATTTAAGACGGAGAATCGTTATTGTCTTTATCAGAGAAAAATACCAAAGAACGCGCTCTCATTCACACGCTTGGAAACACTACAGTCAAAATGGGAGCCACCTAGAAAAACTACAATTTCTGGCAAATTTTTCCAAAAACCAGCATGAAACTCTATCTAAAGACTGTTGACATCTAGTGGAAGCCCTAGGAACTGCAATCGGGCACGATTCCGCCCTATTATAAAAGTGCCAGCCATTGAAATCAGTGGTAGGATGCTTTTTTGGGGGGGTATGGTTTGTCCTTGGGGTTTCGCCTGCCATTTCAGTTCTGTTATACTCACAGACATTATTTTAACAGTTTTAGAAACTTTAGAATGTTTTCTATCCAAATTATATGCATATCCTAGCTTCTGGGCCTGAGTAGCAGGCAGTTTACTTTGGGCACGCTTTTCATCTGGACGTCAAAATACCACCCCCTATCCCAACGAAGTTAACACAGTGTCCAAAGAAGGGCCAGATGTATACAGAATGGTGTATTCTGCGTAGAGGTGGATCAGAGAATCACCCGCAGCAAGAGTGACATCATTGATGTATACAGAGAAAAGAGTCGGCCTGAGAATTGAACACTGTGGCACCCCCATAGAGACTGCCAGAGGTCCGGACAACAGGCCCTCCGATTTGACACACTGAACTCTATCTGAGAAGTAGTTGGTGAACGAGGCGAGGCAGTTATTTGAGAAACCAAGGCTGTTGAGTCTGCCGATAAGAATGCGATGGTTGACAGAGTTGAAGCCTTGGCCAGGTTGATGAAGACGGCTGCACAGTACTGTCTTTTATTGATGGTGGTGATGATATCGTTTAGGACCTTGAGTGTGGCTGAGGTGACCATGACCAGCTCGGAAACCAGATTGCATAGTGGAGAAGGTATGGTGGGATTCAAAATGGTCAGTGATCTGTTTGTTAACTTGGCTTTCAAAGATTTTAGAAAGGCAGGGCAGGATGGATATAGGTCTATAACAGTTTGGGTCTAGAGTGTCTCCCCCTTTGAAAAGGTGGATGACCGCGGCAGCTTTCCAATCTTTGGGGATCTCAGACGATATGAAAGAGAGGTTGAACAGGCTAGTAATAGGGGTTGCAAAAATTTTGGCTGATAATTTTAGAAAGAGAGGGTCCAGATTGTCTAGCCCAGCTGATTTGTAGGGGTCCAGATTTTGCAACTCTTTCAGAACATCAGCTGTCTGGATTTGGGTGAAGGAGAAGCGGGGGGGGGGGGGGGGGGGGGGGCTTGGGCAAGTTGCTGCAGGGGGTGCTGAGCTGTTGGCAGGGATAGGGGTACGGGTAGCCAGGTGGAAAGCATGGCCAGCCGTAGAAAAATGTGCAGCCTGTTCTCTCATCAAGTGATCATATTTTTTACCCATCAGACTATTCTAAATGTAATGTTGTTTTTGTATTTAGAATGGCCCATTATCAAATAGGCAGGACCAGGGGTAGGAGATAAAAAAACTTGTCATCTGTTTGCACTCAAATAGAAATAGCGAATTGAGGCTGAGCGCTTTACAACCGGTCCGTTTTGTAGGCTACTTGGGTTTTACAGCGGAGTATGTGGTTAACATGAGTAGCTGAGAAATAAATATAAGAAAACTTATTTCACTCCACGCATCAACCGCTGTTTGAGGAGCGTGCTCTGGCTGCCCGACAGGCAAGGGCGTCGTTAAAGGGGGGGAACAGTAATGATTCATGGGGCCCTAGCCTGGTAGGGCCCCATGACATCTCTACCCAACCATCCCATTTGTACCCTCCTTAAGAAATAGGGAATTATTTAAGAAAAGTGCCGGGTGCAAATATATTTGTCCACAACTGTATGTGAATATGTATGTATGTGTACATGCATATACATGTGTGAATTCATGCATACATTTGTATATCACAGACACATGACAATGAGGGGCTAATTTGTTACAGAGTGAAAAGGCTGAAAGATAAGGCGCAGCTAGGTATCCATTTAAGGTTGTGGGTCCAGCAGGACAACAACCCCAAACACACATCAACAAGTTGCAGCGGTCTAAGACACTGCATCTCAGTGCAAGAGGCGTCACTACAGTCCCTGGTTTGAATCCAGGCTGTATCACATCCGGCCGTGATTGGGAGTCCCATAGTGCGGCGCACAATTGGCCCAGCGTCGTCTGGGTTTGGCCGGTGTAGGCCGTCATTGTAAATAAGAATTTGTCCTTAACTGACTTGCCTAGTTAAATAAAGGTTACATAAAAAATGTAAATACATGCAGCTGTAGCCATGGTACTGTAGGAGTGAGTGCCATGCCACTCCAATGGTCAGAAATCAAAATCAATATTGCCTCAATTTTGATTACCCTAAAGATCAATTAAAGCTGATATACGGAGCGATCACACTGTTCTGAATCAATGCAGAGACAGCAGGCTTGCTGTGTCCATGTCCATCTCTCGTACTGAATATGATAAACAAACACCTTCTTACAGTTTGTACAACCATTAAAGTACCACATAGCTGTTCTGTTTAGGAGTACTTTCTCAAGAGTTGGATTGGAGAAATAAGTTCAAAACTAGTGTACGTACAGTACATCCAATTTTCCAGATACAAAAAGTATATCAGAAAATATAGACACGCTGTTGAATGCTTGTGTATACTTGATTGTACCTCAACCAGAAGGTCTTCATCAAGATTAGTAAAATGTTGGTATCTATTTATTTTCTTTTAAAGGATGGATACCAGTTATTAAGACAAAATATGTATTTCCAAGACTGTAGCAATCCTATTTCAGACACACTGAGCATGGTCAGTCAACAAGGCTGACAGTGGTCTGGTAATGATTGTCGATGTGAATAAGTTTAATTCCAAAACTCTATATATCCACTTTCAGAAATGTAGGTAAATTAGCGTTTATTGTTTGAATGAATAATGAAAGAGATTGGTGTGATTTTTCACTAATCATGGCATGGGCTTGTTTTCTAATCATGGCAGGGGCTTGTTTTCTAATCATGGCAGGGGCTTGTTTTCTAATCATGGCAGGGGCTTGTTTTCTAATCATGGCAGGGGCTTGTTTTCTAATCATGGCAGGGGCTTGTTTTCTAATCATGGCAGGGGCTTGTTTTCTAATCATGGCATGGGCTTGTTTTCTAATCATGGCAGGGGCTTGTTTTCTAATCATGGCAGGGGCTTGTTTTCTAATCATAGCATGGGCTTGTTTTCTAATCATGGCAGGGGCTTGTTTTCTAATCATGGCAGGGGCTTGTTTTTTAATCATGGCAGGGGCTTGTTTTCTAATCATGGCAGGGGCTTGTTTTCTAATCATAGCATGGGCTTGTTTTCTAATCATGGCAGGGGCTTGTTTTCTAATCATGGCAGGGGCTTGTTTTCTAATCATGGCAGGGGCTTGTTTTCTAATCATGGCATGGGCTTGTTTTCTAATCATGGCAGGGGCTTGTTTTCTAATCATGGCAGGGGCTTGTTTTCTAATCATGGCAGGGGCTTGTTTTCTAATCATGGCAGGGGATTGTTTTCTAATCATGGCATGGGCTTGTTTTCTAATCATGGCAGGGGCTTGTTTTCTAATCATGGCAGGGGCTTGTTTTCTAATCATGGCATGGGCTTGTTTTCTAATCATGGCAGGGGCTTGTTTTCTGATCATGGCATGGGCTTGTTTTCTAATCATGGCAGGGGCTTGTTTTCTAATCATGGCATGGGCTTGTTTTCTAATCATGGCATGGGCTTGTTTTCTGATCATGGCATGGGCTTGTTTTCTGATCATGGCAGGGGCTTGTTTTCTAATCATCGTGGCACAAGATACCACTTGCATTCTGGCAAGGTACTGTATGTAGTATGTGATGGATGGAGGAAAATGTTGGTTGATTCAATGCTTTGCTGTCACGTGATTTCAACTCAAGAGACATATGAACATCGAATCAAATCATACAATGCACAAAAAGATCCATAATACTAGTATGTGAGTGGATGGTTCATTGTTCATACCTGATCATACCGTAGTAGTCAGCCAGTCAATCAAACTAAACCAAACCAAAGCTGCATTTCAAATGTCCACTTTCAACCCACTGCCTTAGTTATCTGAACCATTATGGAGCTGAACAGCACAGTATACAATCTCCAGCATAAATGCCACTCCTGCTTTAACTCATTAGGCTGAGAGACGGACAGAGACAGACAGACGGCAGGAGAGAGAGAACGAGAAAGAGAGAGAGCGTGAGTGGAGAACATTGTGCCGTTGCTAAGCAGCCAGTCAGTCGACCATGGCCAAGCTGACAGGCCTTCTACTTCCTGAATTTCATCATGTGGGAGAGAGAGAGAGAGAGAGAGAGAGAGAGAGAGAGAGAGAGAGATCAGGGCTGGGACACAGATACAGAGAGATGGGGTTCATACAGCATACAGGTGGTTTAGGAAGCATTTACAGGCATTACAGTTAAGTCTTTTGTAGCTAACTGTTCCCTGAAAACTCTCTCTCAATCCATTTGACTGGGTTCTCTATCTCTCTCTTTCTCGGCAGCAGTGTAGCACGAGATTTCCAGTGGACGAGCCGTTCATGTCACACACACAGTAACACAACATTATACTGTAAATATAGCCAAATGACCGCAAATACCCACCCAGCAGTTTTACTTTACTTTCCCCCTCAAATAACAGCTTTCTTCCTGGCGTGTGTCGGGTATCACAGACCATCCATCACAAGACACAACTGTGTGTTTCTATCAGTAAAGACCCTCATGCATTTTTCAACATTCAAATAGCTTCAAGCTCTAGGGATGGATGAATGCTGCCTTCCTGCCTGCCTGCCTGCCTGTCTATCATCCTCTACGACAACAACAAAATAGTTTTTCATAAATATTAGAGGGAGGGAAGCATTGCTTCCTATCGGTCCTTCCTCCCTCTTTTGTGGCATAAAGTGTTGTGTTACACCATTCCTCTCACATGGGGCTTTGTTGAGATTTGTAAACTCAGAGTTTGGTTTATTCCCCCCTCCTCTGCACCCCTGCACCCCTGCTACCTCGTCTCTCAATACCCACAAACCTCTGGATAACCAAGCTGCATAATGTTTATATGTTTACATTCAGAGTATCGGTGACCAGGGCCAGATTAACAGATCATAGGCCCCAGGGGCATTGTTTTTTTTATTTGCCAAGCAATGTAATTGCCAAACATTTCCAAAAAATAAGCACAAGGCCACTGTTTCAAAATATAACTTTTGTAGAATTAGGCCTACTGGTTCTTCCACAGGTGCTCACCCGCAACAGTCAGCAAGGTTGTTTAAGAAAAATATATTTTATGCTTCTTTGTGTTTCATTCTATTATATTCTTATTGTAAAATATGAAATATCTGTGTGTTTTTGACTGGTATAAAGGCACAGGATTATAAGCATGTCTTCTCTAAATAAACAAATGAAATAGGGCCTAGGTATTGGCATGGCACACATATACAACATGGTCACAATATTGATTCAGGACCAAGGACAGTTACCGCGACTGTCCGCAAGCTATTGCAAAGAAAACAGGAGCGTGGCCTCCGCCATTTCAAAACCACCATTGGGACAGAGCCTCTCCAGTGGACAAGCATTAGACCTACGCACTGCATTTTTACAGAAAGTGTCATGGCTTACGTTACAAGCATTCCCGCTTTGTTTTCTGAGCAGCCAAATCTGGAATGATGTCATTGAAATCAAGTGATCTGAGTATTTCACTCTGACGAGCTGTAAGAGTCAAATAGTTCAGTCTTTCCTTTCCCATCGTTGGTCTGTTTTTGACAAGAGCAAGCTTTGAAAATGACTGCTCCCATGATGCATTGGTGACAGGCGAAGTCACAAATAATCGCAAGGAAAATTCCGTTACATACATGTGCCATATTTGGTTAACAACTTTCTGATTGGATTATGAATCGACACGTCTCACACAATTTACCAGTCGTATACTCATACTTATTTATTTGGCTTTTTATTTTTTATTAATCAGTTACCCAATCATGGCAGGGCACCCCAGTTACCCACAAGGGCCCCCTACCTCCTCTCTTCCCCCAATCTGATGATTAGCAGAGCGGCAGCAGGCAATCTACACTCATTGAGAGCAGGCTCAGGCTATCTACACTCATTGACAGCAGGCTCAGGCTATCTACACTCATTGAGAGCAGGCTCAGGCTATCTACACTCACTGAGAGCAGGCTCAGGCTATCTACACTCATTGAGAGCAGGCTCATGCTATCTACACTCATTGAGAGCAGGTTCATGCTATCTACACTCATTGAGAGCAGGCTCATGCTATCTACACTCATTGAGAGCAGGCTCAGGCTATCTACACTCATTGAGAGCAGGCTCAGGCTATCTACACTCATTGAGAGCAGGCTCCTGTGGTTGGCGGTTCCAGTAGAAAAAATAATGATATACTGTAGATACAGTGGATATAAAAAGTCTACACACCCCTGTTAAAATGGCAGGTTTTTGTGATGTAAAAGAATGAGACAAAGATAAATCATGTCAGAACTTTTTCTACTGTTAATGTGACCTATAATGTGAACAATTCAATTGAAAAACAAACTGAAATCTTCAAGGGGGACAAATGAAAAATAAAAACCTTACCATAGCCTGGTTGCATAAGTGTGCACACCCTCTTATAACTGGGGCTGTGGCTGGGTTCAGAATGAACCAATCACATTCAAACTCATGTTAAATAGAAGTCATTACACACCTGCCATCATTTAAAGTGACTCTGATTAATCACAAATAAAGTTCAGCTGTTCTAGTAGGATTTTCCTGACATTTTCTTAGGTGCATCTCAGAGCAAAAGCCATGGTCCGCAGAGAGCTTCCAAAGCATCAGAGGGATCTCATTGTTGAAAGATATCAGTCAGGAGAAGGGTACAAAAGAATTTCCAAAGCATTACATATACCATGGAACACAGTGAAGACAGTCATCATCAAGTGGAGAAAATATGGCACCACAGAGACATTACCAAGAACTGGACGTTCCTCCAAAATGTATGAAAAGACGAGAAGAAAACTGGTCAGGGAGGCTTCCAAGAGGCCTACAGCAACATTAAAGGAACAGCAGGAATTTCTGGCAAGTACTGGCTGTGTGCTACATGCGACAACAATCTCCCGTATTCTTCATATGAATGGGCTATGGGGTAGGGTGGCAAGACGGAAGCATTTTCTTACAATGAAAAACATCCAAGCCCGGCTGAAGTTCACAAAAACAAACATCAAGTCCCCCAAAAGCACATGGGAAAATGTGTCATGGTCTGATGAAACCAAGGTTGAACTTTTTGGCCATAATTCCAAAAGTATGTTTGGCGCAAAAACAACACTGCACATCACCCAAAGAACACCATACCCACAGTGAAGCATGGTGGTGGCAGCATCATGCTTTGGGGCTGTTTTTCTTCAGCTGGAACTGGGGCCTTAGTCAGGGTGGAGGGAATTATGAACAGTTCCAAATACCAGGCAATTTTGGCACAAAACCTTCAGGCGTCCGTTAGAAAGCTGAAGATAAAGAGGAAGTTCACCTTTCAGCATGACAACGACCCAAAGCACACATCCAAATCCACAAAAGCAGGGCTTCAGCAGAAGAAGATTAACGTTTTGGAATGGCCCAGCCAGAGCCCAGACCTGAATCCAATTGAACATCTCTGGGGATCTGAAGAGGGCTGTGCACAGGAGATGTCCTCGCAATCTGACAGATTTGGAGCGCTTTTGCAAAGAAGAGTGGGCAAATATTGCCACATCAAGATGTGCCATGCTAATAGACTCCTACCCAAAAAGACTGAGCGCTGTAATAAAATCAAAAGGTGCTTCAACAAAGTATTAGTTTAAGGGTGTGCACACTTATGCAACCAGGTTATTGTGAGTTTTTAATTTTAAATTTTTCCCCCTCAAAGATTTCAGTTTGTTTTTCAATTGAATTGTTCACGTTATAGGTCACATTAAAGGTGTAAAAAGTTCTGACATGATTTATCTTTGTCTCATTATTTTACATCACAAAAACCTGGCATTTTAACAGGGGTGTGTAGACTTTTTATATACACTGTACATTTACATTTTTCTCTGCTTCAAGGGCCTCCTATGAGCTTGGGCCCCTGGGCTTCAGACCCTGTAAGCTATTGCAATAATCAGGTCCTGTCAGTGACAGAAAGCAAAAACAAATATTACACATTTAAATGTAAATGTATAATTTGACAGGATGTTAGCAGCAGGGAGGCCATGCCTGATGTATTATAACAGCAAACAGGATGGAAATTCTGAGCCAACTAAAACCACCTGTTCCTGAATCATCTCTCTATCTGATCCACTGAGCCAAACCCACCTGTTCCTGAATCATCTCACTATCTGATCCACTGAGCCAAACCCACCTGTTCCTGAATCATCTCACTATCTGATCCACTGAGCCAAACCCACCTGTTCCTGAATCATCTCTCTATCTGATCCACTGAGCCAAACCCACCTGTTCCTGAATAATCTCATCATCTGATCCACTGAGCCAAACCCACCTGTAACTGGAAGAGACATAGAGACATATACAGATAGAGAATCTGAATAGAGATGGATACACACTTAATTTCATAGTCATAGTGTTGGTTTAGCACAATAGAAAAATAGTGGCTATTACTCCATGTGTTGTGAGTCTTGTTCCTAGTCTATGCCTTTTCAACACATCTTCAAATTGCCTGCTTAATTGGTTCAAGCTGAGATTGTTATAGGTTCATCGAAATATTCTGCAACATGTCTAATCCTAGCCTCAACCCTAATGCTAACCTGAACCTAACGCTAACTCTAATGCTAAGCCTGACCCTGACCCTAACGCTAACCCTGACCCTAACGCTAACCCTGACCCTAATCCTAACCCTAACGCTAACCCTGACCCTAACGCTAACCCTAACACTAACCCTATGTACACATCTCAGCTAAACCTTAACCCTAGCCTCAACTCTAACCATCACTGGCCTCAACCCTAATCCTAACCGCCCCACAAAGGACTCCCCATCTTGAATTCCGAATTTAACCCCTGAAGATGACCGTTAGTACTGCTAGAAATACTTATGCACATCCGTTAAAATGTTTCGCCTCACATCAGAGCTTTCCATTTGCCATGCACCAACAAACCTGGATGCTGAGGATAGTGGCTAGAAGCTAGTGCCTTGTGGCTATTGCTTCTGAAAATTCACCATTGCAACTTACCATAAACTGTCTGTGGACACCATCAAAGATATCACATCTTGTATATTTTGTAGGCTCTATAACATCATATTCTTGTTTTCCAGTTAAACATTCAAACAACAAATAATGACATTACATGTCTGTGAGGAAACAAAGTGAATCAACCCAAAGCAGCGGGCTTTGTATTGGAAGTGTGTCGTTGACTAATCACATATCAACAGTAATGTTCTCTCCCTCCCTTCCTATGTTAGATTGGTGCTCTGTTACATGATGAATCATTTGAGTCTCCACAAAGCTGCGTTCGGAAATGTGGTTTGTGGTTTTAATTTGGACACAGACACCATCTCAATTTCGTCTCAGATGTGAGACGCCTTACTTTCATATGTTTTCTATAAGTTGCAGATGCGACCAAGGTTGCGTCTGAAATAGCGCCCTATTACCTATATAGTGCCCTACTTTTGACCAGAGCTCCATGGGTCCTGGTTAAATGTAGTGCACTATACAGGGAATAGGGTGCAAGGGAGCGATTTCCTCTTTTTTTGTAGGGATAATGATGAATTGATTCTTCCCCCGTCCTATCCATGTGCTGCCTACACACAGGCCATTTATCAACAGGGACTGATAAAGACAAAGAATAGCCTAGGAGCTGTGCTACTGCCACAGTAAGGAGGTGGTGGGAGAGAGACCATACACTACAGCTGGATGGGGATACCACAGGACTAACTGCCCTGGGCCAGGTGGGGATTACACACACACAACTCTGTTCAAATGTATCTGTAACTTGTGACATTTGTGTATTTTGTCTTTTTTTTGTAATATTTTATGTACACGCTGCTATTTCCCTGTCGCCCTTGCAAAATAAGTTTTTAACCTAAATGGGTCTTACCTGGTTAAATAAAGGTAAAACAATACAATAATGAACAACCAATGTCCTATAGCAGTGTCTCCTAGCATGTGGCATGTCCTTTTCATTCTGCTGCTGACGACTTCTGGTGACTGAGTAAATTCCTGTCACCTTCACTAAAGGAAAGGAGAGCAAGACGTATTGTTTTGCTCCTTGAGATGGTGACGGGCTCCTTGAGATGGAGACGGATGTGCTGGCAATATGCTGACTGGTCGTACACTCTCTCTCACACACAAAATCAGTCACACAGGAGTTTGGAGTTCTTGGCATGTCCATGCACTCTGAGGATAAAGCCGTGTCAGTGATTCATGTGTTGTGACAGTGAGTGTTGGACCATTTGGTTAACTATAAGGCCCTCTCTTTACCGGCCATAAGGCTATAGCAGTGACACATACAGATGTTAGATGGCCCCTCCACACACCCTCACACACACAGTGTCACACAATTGTTCATATTTATTTTTATTTATTTCACCTTTATTTAACCAGGTAGGCCAGTTGAGAAAAAGTTCTCATTTACAACTGCAACCTGGCCAAGATAAAGCAAAGCAGTGCGACACAAACAACAACACAGAGTTACACATGGAATAAACAAAAGTACAGTCAATAACACAATAGAAAAATCTATAAATAGGCCATAGTAGCAAAGTAATTACAATTTCGAAAATTAACACTGAAGTGATAGATGTGCAGATGATGATGTGCAAGTAGAAATACTGGTGTGCAAAAGAGCAAAAAAAGTAAATAAAAACAATTTGGGGATGAGGCAGGTAGTTGGGTGGGCTATTTACAGATGGGCTATGTAAAGCTGCAGCGATCGGTAAGCTGCTCATATAGCTGATGCTTATATTTAGTGAGGGAAATATAAGTCTCCAATATACAGTACCAGTCAAAAGATTGGACACTCCTATTATTTTACCAAATAGGGCTGTCTTCTGTATACCACCCCTACCTTGTCACAACACAACTGATTGGCTCAAATGCATTTAGAAGGAAAGAAATTCCACAAATGAACTTTTAACAAGGCACACCTGTTAATTGAAATGCATTCCAGGTGACTACCTCATGAAGCTGGTTGAGAGAATGTCAAGACTGTGCAAAACTGTCATCAAGGCAAAGAGTGGCTACTTTGAAGAATCTCAAATATAAAATATATTTTGATTTGTTTAACACATTCTTGGTTACTACATGATTATATATGTGTTATTTCATAGTTTTAGTGTCTTCACTATGATTCAACAATATAGAAAATAGTAAAAATAAATGAAACCCTTGAATGAGTATGTGTGTCCCAAACTTTGACTGGTACTGTACAGTACATGTCCATTTTCTTCTGCTTATAAACATTATTAAACCATTTGCTGCTATTCCACCTGGACCTTAGTTCTATAGCTTAAGGTTGATAATAGATGCTCAATCGCAAGTATTATGGTGACTCATCAAGGACAAGACGAACACCACTGTATTCAACTATATCTGCTATATGGCCCAAAAGATTGGCATAGAATCCAGTCACCTAAGTCATAGAGTGTTCTCTCTGCTACCGCACAGCAACCGGTCCCGGAGCGCCAAGTCTAGTTCCAAAAGGCTCATAACAGCTTATACCCCCAAGCCATAAGACTGCTGAACAATTAATCAAATGGCCACCGGGACTACTTACAATGACATTTTACATTTTAGTCATTTAGCAGACGCTCTTATCCAGAGCGACTTACAGTAGTGAATGGATACATTTCAAACATTTTTTTTTTCATTTTTTTTTTTCTGTACTGGTCCCCCATGGGAATCAAACCCACAACCCTGGCGTTGCAAACACCATACTCTACCAACTGAGCCACACGGGACTGTGACAAATGACCTCTTTGTTTTTACACTGCTGCTACTCGCTGTTTATTATCTATGCATAGTCCCTTTACCCCTACCTACAGTACATGTACAAATTACCTTGACTAACCTGTACCACCACACATTGACTCGATACCGGTACCACCTCTATATAGCCTCGTTATTGTTATTTTATTGTGTTACTTTTTATGACATTTTTTACTTTAGTTTATTAGGTAAATGAACTGCATTGTTGGTTAAGGGCTCGTAAGTAAGCATTTCACAGTAAAGTCTACACTTGTATTCGGCACATGTGACAAATACCTTTTGATTTGATTTGATCTGTCCCTTAGTGTAAAATCCACTTCAATTAGAGCACTGAATGCAAGTTGGAAGCATATCCTCTCTATGTATACATCGTATAGTACAGTACATCATTTCAAACCGATACTTCATTCAAACAAGGTTCTTTGCTTTATGAATAATACATGAAAATGTCCTGCAACACATAAAGGCCCATAAAGGAAGAAACATGCATTTGGTTGGTGTGTTGATAATCTCTGTCAAACTGGGGTAACCAGATGGCATAGATGCTACTTTGGACAAACTCCAGACAGAGCCACTCTCTGCTCAGTGTAGAGTTGACTGTGAAACACGTCCTTGACTCTGGCAGGGTTACTCACTGACAGTTTCTCAGAGATCTGTACTGTAGATCCCTGAAAGGTTGTACTGGGATGACTTCAAGGCAGTGGTGTGTATTCATGGATGCCAAGGGAAGCCAGGTTTCAACCAAAACATAAAAAAATAAAAGTATCTTTCATCTTGCTACGTTTAATAATCTTTCAGAAACTTGCACGAGGCTGAATGTATCTCACCGGAGAAAGCATCCTAACGAGCAGAACAGTCCCCCTTTATCTCTGCACTGTACGTGTAGCCCATCTATCTGGTGCTGTCGGGTCAAAAAGACTATGATATTGTTGCCGCCCGTAGCATTGAATACAAGGGAAGCCAGCGAGCATTTAGCCTCCCTTGATTAAAAATAAATAAAATAATAGTCAATCAGCGTTAAGCTAAACTGAGTGAGCTCAAATGCTAAAGGTCCTGGAGCACCAAGTGTTAAGGGCAGCCAGTTGGGATTTGTCTTCAGACCAATAACATCACATCAAAAGCCAGAAACTTTAATTGTTGCGTCTCGTTGTGTTGTTGTCCTCCGGTGGCTAACTAAACGTGTCCCTTTCCTAAATTGGCCATGGATCTTGAAAGGGATTTGGACTTTTTTTTTACTTAATTCTCCGTACTGGCCAATGATTATAACTGTGATTCTGATCCAACCATAAATTCATACATTGTGCCCCTGGCCTGAGAGGATGGAAGTTCAATGTGTAGCTAGTTGTAGAAGGCTAATGTTAACTAGCTGGCTCATCATTGCCCATGAAAGGAAGTTTGGCT